>NC_079294.1:30672723-30975618 GCF_023638135.1 Falco biarmicus
CAAGCCAACCCCACAGGTTAAAGTTCGGGGTTTTTTTGCCAGACAGCCTATACCTCTGTAGTTTTTCCTGAGGCAGGGAACAGGTTTCATTTACACTGAAAGTGTAATTTAACCATCTTTTGCACCTGTGTGTGCAACATCCAACACAGACGTCATTTTGCACACCAGAAATGGGCTTTGCATGGCTGGACTTGGGGCCGTACTAGTACTGTGTCTAATGTCTACGTGTGAATTACCAGTTACTGTCTGAAGAGAATTAAGGGCCTGTAGAGGGTGAGTCTACTTCTCTTAAAGTGAGCCCTGTGGTAAAGCTGCAGGTACCTGGTTCTCCCCTTCACTTGTAAAGGGAGAAAGGCCTCGCTCTTACAGAGTGAAGGGCGAGTTGACAGGAATAATACACAGCTGTCCAGGAGCTCTGCCTGTTTCTATTCACAGCACTGAACAATGCAAAGACACAGACACAAAGCAGGTTGAGAATGCAGGAACTTCTGTGCAAAGACTATAAAAATCAAAAGTTTTGTCATAATCTAGAAGGCAGGGGCAGAGAAATTTGTCGTAATCATCACAGCTACTCCAGAGTCCAGGCTAGAGTATCTCTGTTCTTACTAGCTGCAGAACAACAGACTGAATTCATTCTTTCCCAAGCTGTTATGCCACTAAGAGACACTGGCTTTGATGTGTGGCCTTGCAACTGCTGTGGAGGACCCATGGATGATTATGCATGTGTTGGGAGTAACCAGCTGGACCCACCATGAATGCACGCATGAACTTCCATTCAGATGTGGAAAAGAAGGTTGATCACAGGTAAGTGAAGTTCTTGAAGATGGATAGCCATGTGGACTTGGAACTCCTGCGCTGCTGCTCTTCCTTCTGTTACCACAGATCTGGGAATTTTATGTGAGAACAACAGTTGTCATAAGTTGGTCTGTATGCCAGTGTTCTGATGCAGTGGGGAAGATGGGGCCTAAGTGCCCTTGAACCAGTACTTCAAGGGCAAAAATGTCCTTGGCCTACAGCAACTGCAATAGGCGGTCTGTCAAAGTTTGAATGTACATAGCTCTCCAGATACTGGTGTTTCCCGTAAAACATTGCTACAAAGACATTGGGCTAAAAACAATAGACTGTGGTTACCGAGTTCACTTTTTGCTTTCCTTCTCAGTTTTAGATTTACTTGAAAGTATACTCTCCTTTCCCGGATAAACACCGTCTGCTAAACAAGTATAACCTGTTAAACACCCACCTTATGTGGGTGAAATTTGACCCAATAAAGTCTTGCTAGTATCTGTTTTAATTCATTTGCCTGATTACGTAAGAAGAAAACAGGCACATGCTCATATAGGACAAGGGTGGGAGACTGAAGGGAATTCAGGATCTGCCAAATGGGACACACTGTTACCATTGATATGGCTGGTTAAATAAACAAGGAAAAGAATCTGTGTTCGTGGGAGTAATAGGATTTGGCTTCAGGGATTCAAGGTGGTTTCATTTAATTAAAGAAGCCAAAATAAGCAAGGAAGGAAATTCTGAAACAATAAAAATTATGTGGATAGCTAGGAGGTCTAATGGAAACGGGGTACATAAGCTGTCCAGTCCTGCTTACACAATGCTGTTAATGCAGCTTTCCAAAGCATTCTACCTTTTTGTCTCAGTTACTCACAGACCAAAAAAAGGTGTAAGCAAGCTCAAGAGAAACTAACGGTTACCAACTTCAGCTTAATTTTATTTAAATCCCAACTAAATCGATATGAGGTCTATCCCAGGCAGCTTGTGCCAGCCCGTTTTCTCTATTTGCCTTTTCATAGAATATTTTAGGTTGTAAGGGACACATAAGGGTCACTGAGCCCAACTCCCTTTTCCTCACAGACTACCTAACACTAAACTGTATGACTAAGAGCATCATTCAGATGCTCCTTGAACTCTGACAGGCTTTTGCACTGCTATGAGCAAGCTACTCTTGTTCAGAGGACTGCAGTTTAAAAAAAAAAAAATCCCAAGATTTTACCTTCACAGACATTCCCTGATTCTCAGTATTTCTTCTACTTTCACTCACAAATAGCCAAAAGGGTCCTACAGGAGCACTCTCAAACTGACTGGAAATTTTCCACTGAGTTTTCCATCCCTGCAGAAGGCTCAGATGCTGCAGCTGAACATCCCCAGGTAACCAGTGGCTCTGAAACACGCACATCTGTGGATTAGGTATTTTGTGGGCTCACAACACACACACAAGCAAATTTCCAGTTTTGGATAACTAGAGAAAAAAATCCACTTGCAAAGGTGCAGGAAAGCATTTTACGTGGGTTTAACAAGAATGGGATAACTTTGGTCAGACATATTTAAAGCAGCAAGGGAACATACACTTCTACATCCCATAACCTTCAAAATACCCTGCCAAATGGTAAAACAATCAGACTAGGAGCACTACAGAAAGCTCATTTTGGTCCTTCACAGACATACTTTCCCACTTAGTTCTTGCAGAAAACTCCCTCTTCCCTCCAGTGCAAGTCTCTAGAGATGCCTCAGCAGTCCGGTGGGGAGTTGTGCTTCTCCAGCTGGAATATCCTTCTCAAACTCTCATGTTCTTTCTTAGCAGTATGTTTCCAAACATAAACTGTGCTTTACTTGCCATTAATATCTCACACTTTCAGAGCACGCCCTCTACTAAAAACATAACGTGATCTTTGACTTGCAAATTTCAGGCATTTTCACATGGAGAAGGTGCCCACTGTTCCTAGTGGAACTGGCCCAGCTCCTGAATCTGAAGACAGCCACCACCTGATGTTGGAGAGGAGAGGGAGCCTCTTTTATTTTACCTGATGATGTTTTCTCAAGGCAGAGGCTGTTTAGCTCTCCTGTAAACTATTTCATACCAAACCCAAAGCATTAAAATATGAGGCTATTACATTAATCTATTTGATTCCATAAGAGCATGGTGCCCTGTGTCTCACCAATAGCTTCGTTTTCCCCTTCCTAAGAACTCTCTCCTTTAGCATGACTTTCAGGTCACACCACAGGGTGTCACTCACTGAGGAGGGAGCTGGGCTCCCGTTTTCCCTTCGTGCAATACATGCTTTTCATGGCTAATGCCAACACTTAGATTTATTGCTCTTCCCCATTCTGATATGCAACACACACATTATGTACTTTGGCACAGCCTCACCATCAGAGCTACATAATCCTCAGTTCTGACAATCTTTGGTTAAAAACATGCGAGTGTTTTAACTACAGCTGAGCAGAACAGCATCTGGGAATGATAGAGAGCTGACAGTAGTTTCCATGGCATTCTGTGTTTTGTTTTGGACATGTTTTAGGCTCCTAGTTTCTATGGAATAACCACATATTCATTGTCAAGCTATGAGGAAAAACCAGTTTTGCTCCCCTACCACTGCTCACCCCAAAACCTCCAACAATCAATAAACTGTCCTTTCCACAACTTCAGCAGAGGTAGGTACAGGTAGCCTGCCACTGAAGTGCCCGCTCATCCATGTTACTCTTTAATGGTGTCCTTCACAATTCTCCAAATCTGAACTAACCTCAACTTTGTGTCACATTTCATGAAGTCACATTTCACCCTCTAGGCCCCAAGTTAGCCTTTTAAGGATTTTCCCATTTGAGAAGCTTTTAAACAGCAGCTATCTGTTGTCCACTGTTCTCTTCATACTTTTGAAGAGATCTTTGTGACTGGTAAAACACCATGTAGTGTTGTACAACTTGCCATAGCTTCTCTCAGTCACTTTGAACTCCTACCAGTACTCTCTTAAATTAGATTTTTTTTCACCACTTTCCAGCTGATGCCATTTTCTCTTAGTTCTTACGGAAGCCTTTAGTACCAGCTTTCAAGACAGACCTTCACAGCCTGGTCTACTTCTCCCGTCTAGCAACCCTTCATAACGATAACTTCATTTGTTATTTTTAGTAACTGAACTATTTCACTCTGCACTGTTAGGTCAGGTTAATTCTGCCTAGTACTGGTGGTCTGTAAAAACATTCCCAAGGCTTCCACCTTCCCTTGAACAGCTCCAGTGCTGCCAGAATCTGATATTCCAGGACTCAGATAGGCAGAGAAGCAATTGTTAGGATAAATTTTTTTTGTGGAGCTTACCACAACTGATCCCCCTCTGCACCCTTTCATCTAAAAATGCAAAGCCACAATTCAAATGCTCTCAGCGTAATTATTTCTGGAGCATTTCTTCCATGTTCTGTCTTGAAGTCATTTGCCTTTGGCTGAACCCAAACATCTGGATGATCAGAAATACTTGCTAACCACACGGGTTCCTTGAAACCTCATTTCTCTAAACCAAAGTACTAGCCCTTTTTACAATGCACTTACAGTTGGAATTTCCCTTGTTATAGAAAAAGGTAAATTCTATTTTTTAATTCTTCTTCTGGGGATTTTATGTTCTAGACTCAATTAACTGAAATCAGAAAAGGTCTGTTCACTTCATGGTTACCTACCAAGTTTGAGGAACAGCAATATCTGAGAGGAAAAAGGTAACCATGACATGGAATCTCTGTGAATGACCCCTCAGGCTTCAGATTTCTTGGTAAGGAGATGCTGCAGAGCACACAACTCCCTAGAAGCAATTTCCACATCAGCCATTTCTTATACTTCAAGCAAATGCCATCATCATGCAGTGTGTGCAATTTTAAGCACGTGTCAAACAGCTTCACTGACTTCAGCCTCTGAGCGCGCTGCAGGGAGCGTGTGCTGCCGAAGGCACCACAGCCCCTGGGCTCTCTCTATCGGCAACTGCTGCCTCCTTGGCGTGCGATACCCTTCAAAACCCTGTCCTTTGATACAAAACATCATCTAGAGAATTAACGAGCCACATATACCAACTGAGGCACTCCATTATCCAATGTTACTTAAATGGTTCAGAACAGTTCACAGCATTATTTGGCACACAGTTGGTGCCTACCCTTCCGTGTCGTAAAGTATCGGCATCCCACGGCCCTTTGCCACACAGAGCTGGGAAAAGCCAGTGTGCCAAAGCTTAGGGCTCCTGCAGAGACAAGCACCTTTCTCCTGTGCCCAACACACAGGGTTGCATGGCTGCGGCTGGCCACTCACCATCTTGCTGCCAGCAGTCCCACCGGCCAGGCCCGGCTGCCTGCCCTTGCACAGCACGTCCCAACAGCCTTTCAAGTCATGCAAATTGAAACAGGCGTTTCACCAGTTTCCCTTTTCTTCTTGGAAGGAATGAGAAGCCTGAAATGGCCTGGTAGTTCTGCCCTTTCCACTTTTCCCCTCACAGAAACACCTCTCCTGGCAGCTCCCGGCAGCCAGTGCCTCACGGCAGCTCCACCAGCGCGAAGGCGGGAGGATTTGCTGCCGCTGCCCTCTGAGGAACACAAGAGGCGTCTCCCCCCATGTCGCTTCGACAGTGAGCACCCGCTTACCCAGAAAGGCACCCCAGAAGGCACCCAAGACTAGCAGCACCTTAGCTGCAGGCAGGCCTTGTTCTCACACCCACCCCGCTTCTTACCTGATGGCGCAGCAGGTGTTGGGCGCACGCCGCCCCGGGAGCCGATGCATCTACCAAAGAATTGAAAACCGTTAATGAGCAGGGCAGACTGCAAAATGGCTGCGCCTGCCGCAGCAGCACAGGCATCTAGGCCAAAATTTTCCTTGAAGTTGTTCCATGTTATAACATCTGTATTTTAAACTATTCCATACTTGAAAGGTAATACGTAAGTATTACATACATTTTTATTCAAATGTACTAGAACTGAGAAAGTAAATAACTGCAAATAACTCAAGACAACGATCACTACAGTGTAAGTGACCAAGCAGGTACTTACAGCAAAAGCAGATCTGCAGTAATGGACGACTAACAGATGAATTCCCCAGGAGCCTAGCCTGCAGAGCCATCGAGCACATGCCTCCAAAACGGAGCTGGAACAAGGGAGAAACGCCAGCCTTTCACCTTGAGTGGTCTGGCCAAGAATCAATGTTGAGAGGGAATTTATGGAAGGAGAAATTTAGTTTACCAAAAACACTATGTTCTGAAATGGCTGCATAGCACATAATTTTAAAATTGTTGCAAAACTGTAGTTAGCATTAAAATAACAGAGAAGTCAGAAAGTTCCTTTTGCTGTTCCCTTCACGTTCAAAGATGAACACAACTCTGCCACACAGAGATGCAAATCAATATTGAGCCTTACACAAAGCTACTGCAGACAGATCTCCATCCAGCACCATGAATCGTGGAATTTTCTTTCCCCAAGGAAAAAAAAAAAAAAAGTACAACATCCATCTATTTTATTTCAATCTTTATTATAAACAATTTTGTAGTTTCCGGAATGGGATTACTACATACTAGATAACAAAAACATCCTCAGATGAATCAGTTTTAGCTTTTACTAGATTAAGTCAGAACCAGCAAAACAAGTATTAATTTTTTTTTTAAGGATTTAGTCTATTGCAAAAAAAACAGCTTTACAAAGGTGAAATAGAATTAAAGATAAGCATTTGATCATATATACATAAGCAGCTGATGACACTCTGGACAGAAACATACAAGGAGCTTCTTTGCACATAAATAGATCTTTAAAAGTATATTTCTTTCACATGTATACAAAATTATTTTGCTTTCTATACTGAGCAAAGTTCTTGGAGATGTAAACAAGGATTTCTAAGAGACAAAATCCCACATACCACTTAGTATGTGGGCAGTCATGCACACAAGGATGTAATAATACAATTTACACAGCATTCCTATACAATACTTGAGCTTCTTATATACATACTTACAAGACACTTTTGTACATGAGATGCCACCTTTGCAATTGAAATGGCATCTCCCTGAAAGGCTGCATTAGTTCCAGTGTTTGTATAAAAGATAAAACAAGTTTCAAAAGGCAGCACCACTTGGCTTGCAGAGTGTCAAGGATCCACTGAACTGCAGCTATAGTGAAGGCATTGGGGTAATTGTGCTGGTGCCTCTGTGTTTACACAGTCCCAGTGGGGAAGGTTGAGACGTGACCCTTGAAGTCTGCACGTTACCTCTACAAAATATGGCTGTGGCAAGAAGTGATTTTAACAGATCCACAGCTAAAGCCACATACTTTTGCTCTTCAGCTTTACCTTTAAACTACTTAAGCCAAGTATCTGATCTGTCTTTGGGGGAGAAGTGTGGCTTTTATATGACCTTTTCAGTATGGTTAAGTTTTATCAATGTTGGGTGGGGTTCAACACACACACACACACGACCTGTGAAACTCTTACTTAATGCAGGTAGAAGGGGTGCACAGTGCAGCGAAGACAGAGGACCCTGCTAAGCTTCTCCTGGAGTGAGGAATGCTCAACACCTGTGAAAATCACATGCCAACCTGCTGTGATATTAGGTCAAGCTTCCACTTTGTTTTAGGCACAACTGTGTCAAAAGTAGGGCTGGGGTTTTCCTCCTTATTTCTCTTAATCATACCTGTTCCAAACAGAAAACAGTTCCCGGAGAACACTGAAAAGGCATCACCTGCATGCTGCTCTAAGACCTGTCTAGACAAATGCTACCTAGACATCATTAATGCCAAGCACACACATTACTAGTTGCATCCATGGGTTACACACACCCATACTCATACCAAATTGTCTGCTGATCCCCCTGTGAGTCTGGAGACCCAGGAGTGCTGTTGGAGTTGCTTCCTCTCACAGGCTCCTCCATAGCCCCAGCACTGCCTTCCGGCAGCTTACCCTGGCACTTTGTAAGTAGGGCATCACCCTGGCCTTGCCCTAGGGAAATATTTCCCTCAGTGCTGCTGGAAACAGCTCTGGCAGGGGCCACTGCGGCCACCTCCCCAGTACGAGGGGCTGGCTTTGGTTTGACTTTGGAGGGGACGTGCAGTGTGGGTGAATAGTGTTGCCCAGGGTTCACGCACTCCTGTTGCTGGACATTCAGATTGCTGGTGGAGGCAGTGGGTGAGGCAGAGAACTGATGGAAGGAGAGTGGCCTCTCATCTTTCGGTGGGGCCAGGGAAAGGCGCCTTGCATCAAGCTGCCGACAGCGAGAATCAACACCTTGCAAGGAGCCTGCCACTTTTGCAGACTGTGGCCTCTCTCTTAAAGTTGCCTGGGAGCTCATTGGCGTGAAAGCCCCAGAGGTCTGACTGACAGTGTCCTTGCCCCCACGTAGGTCTGCTGCTGACTTCTGAGGGCTCTCCTGCTTGTAAGTCTCTGGGCCAGTGGCTCTGAGGAGGTCTGCAGAAGCTAAGCTGAATGCCCTGCTCAGGGATGTACTCCTCCTGCTCACAGTTCCAGGCTGCTGAGGCTGTGCCATCTGCCGCATCCCACTGGCAGGCTGGTGCTGCGGTGTGTGAGGAAGCTTAAGGGACCCCTGGGAGTTCACTGGAGTCTCAGGTTCAACGTGTCTGAGGTTTGGCTTCATGTGATTTCCAGGCTTCGCTGTTCTTCCTTCTTCATTGGTGGTGGTCATTTTTACAGTTGGAGCAACAAGACTAGTGGGCATCTTAGCAGCCTCCTTTCTGGATGGCTGAACCAGCAGGTTCCCAGTAGCTGAAGGCTCATTTGCTTTCTTAAAATAATCGCTGAGCAAGTCATCTCTGTTACTGGAGGTGTCCTGGTGTGAGAAAACATGTACATGCTACGTTAATGACATTTTTTGTTTAAAGAATCATGTAGAGCTTTGTGTAGATAATCTTCCTTCCCATTTAATTCAACCAAAACACAATGACAGATTTTATATTTAAAGTGGGGAACAGAAGATATGAATTTACAATGGGTATAAATCCAAATCAAGAGATAACATACTCATCATCATTAGATCATGACAGCTTTGTTTGCCAGATTAATTGTCATAAATTTGTCGAGTTGCACTTCACATGCAACCTGGGCAGCAGCTCTTTTGCTTCCTTTCACATCAGCCACTGTCACTGAAACATCAGTACCGTATTAATGCCATGAGCTGTCGGTATCAGGGAATATCAAAGATGGCCTGTCTTCCAGAATACAGTTCATCTGGGTAACACTCTACTGTAACTCCACGGATATGACAGGAGAGAATAACTCAGTGAGATGCGTTAGCATTTCAAGAAAGTTTCATTGCTTCTCCACTGATTCCCCTCACTTCTCCCAGTCAATATACTACATATGTATTAAAAGCTGCATATACAATATAATGAAATGCACAGAAAATCCTTACAAAAATGGAGATATAATTGTTTGCCCATGATTAACTTACATGTTTCAAGTCAGACAATTAACCTGGCAGTAAAAGAAAATATACAATAAACATTTCATGGGGATGGTCCATGCAATCGAAAAATGGTAATGTTTGATCAGCTGCCATTGGACTATTAGTGTAAAGGCATGCTCAGAACAGTTAAGGGACATGCTGTCTTCACAAAAGACATGCTGAAACAAGCTCATGGAATTTATTTCTTTACTCTTCTCCAAGCAGTATGTTAAAGCTTAATATATTCATTTTACTAGCATTCCAAAAGTTTCTTCCAGTCACAAAATTGGTTTGGTAGAAGTGAACACTGTCAATGGTAATAGTGCAGCAGGAAGATTTCTATGCTCAACTAGATGTTGAAATGTTAGGGTTATTTTTAAATTCACTTAAAACTGCTGTTATGCACATTAACATTACAGAACAACTAGTCCTCCAAAACCACGCATGTTTATGAACAAGCACTGGAAATACTTTACAAGCAATTAACGCAAGTGCTATGGCAGCCTTTAAAATAACAGCTAAGAGTTACAGTATGCTTCTATGGGTATTAATATGCTAGCAAAAGCTGTGGTAAGTTGGGAGCTGTTGCCTTCATAGCAAGAACAATGGATACCCTGGGGATATACAGTGAAGCAGATCTCCTATTCCCCCTGCCTGTTCTGTGCCTCATGCTGTCACGACATGAATGACTGAGGACCGATTCAAGTGACTGTGAAGGCTCCTGACGGAGGGAAGGACATAGGGAGTAGCAAGAGGGATATAGTGCATCAGCTTCTAACAGAAATTGGTGCAATGAAATCATTTCACTCTCATTTAAACTGCGCCGACACTGAAAAGGAACAAGGATGACACAAAGAATGAAAACTGAGACATGGTCAGGTAGTCACAGATGAAAACAAAAAACAACAAAAAAATTATCAAATTTTAAACATCCCTAAAAGCTAATAATTTTATTTAGGATAATGAGGCAATAAGAGGTAAAAGACAAAATGCCTTTTACTGCCTGAGCAGTAAAAGACAAATGCCATCTAAAACCCAAACATTTCATTTCTGACAAAGCACTTCAGTGTGCAACATATTACGGTAGTCACTGAACCAACATTGACATGCCAGTCAGCACACAGCATGGTGAAAACATAAAGAACCTAATTCGGTAAGAAAAATATTCTCTCTCAAACACACTGATGGTATTTTCAGGTTAGGAGATGTTTTGAACAACTGCGTATTTTGCACTTCAATTGAAAACTGTTACGTTTCATTTCTAATTACAGATTTAGCAGCTGAAAATTACACTGAAAATTTACCAATTCACAAATAAAAATACCTGAAGCTGAAAACTAACGTTATAATATAAAACCTTGACCACAAGTGTTTGACACTAAAAAGCCCCAGCAGTTCAATACAGGGTACTTGCAGTGAATTATCTGCCTGACTTGCCATAGCTGATATACCAAAATAAATGAGCAGTGCTGTGTGAAAGTTAATCTTGCCTTAGTTGTCGGAACTGTTTAATTCATTTTGCCAGATTTGGTTAAGTTCCACATGTATGAACAAGGATCTTCTTGTTTTTCCATGTTTACCCATGCCCTCATCCCCCTAAATCAGCTTTGAACAGTCTTTTGACATATGTGATGGGCTATCTGGCTCTATTTACTTACACTTGGTGGCGACAGCCTGTTGCTCTCTTCCAAGAACTCTTCCAAAGTCACCATCTCACTGCCAGGTGAGGCTGACCGTTGCCTGCCTGTATAAGACTGTGATGGAGTACTCCTCTGAGGTATATCATGAGAGATCAAACTGTTCCTGTGGAAGGAGGATTCATGCCTGCTGCTAGGGCTTAAGACAGCAGAAGCGGAGTGAAAGGGATAGGTGTCTCGGAGCAAGGCTGGTGTCTCTCTGCTTGGCACCGTATCTTCACTGCTGAGGCTCTCAGTTCTGCCATGGATATGATCTAAGGAACCTGAGAAAAAGCATAAATATCATTAAAGACACTGCTCTTCCCTCACTGCAGTAGATGTCTCACTGAGATAGGCTATCATTCAGGGCTATTTCCACACAGACTAGGTGGCATTTTTGACCTTACTTTCTTCCCCTATAGAACTCAAGGCAGTCAGAACTTTGAAAAATCAGGACTAGTAAATGTCTTACAATACATACTTTGAGCCCCTGTGATAAACAAGCACAACTACTTGTCCAAAGGACAGGAATAACACAGATAGTAAAGGGGTCTTTACTACCTCTGTGCCACTAGAAGATCTCCCAGTCTTGGCCGTGTGTGATCTGAGAGCCAGCACCTGCCAGTAGGAAAGCTTAAAATGGGCTTTTCCACATCCTTCAAGGATGCACAATTTCAGCTAAAGCAAATCTCCAGTGTACAGTGATTCCATACACAAGTTGTGTACAGAGTAAGAACAGCAGAGACCTATTGTCGTAAAAGTCTAAAAGTGGCCTGATTAGTTCCCACAATACGATGCCAGTCAGACTGAAGCAAAACTAGATTGCGTGTCTTAAAAGCTACCCCTTGCCAGAATCAATCTTAGAAAAATACTTCTTGCCAGCAGTTTTGATTCCCGAGACAGCTATATCCAGATTGCATAACAGTTACAATTTCAAAACAGTCTTCAAATTTTACTGGATGGAAAATAGCATTTTGCACACAGTTACGTGGGATTTCACTTCCTGTTCGTCAGAATTCAGCTGTAAAAGCTTTACCTTTCAAATTGAGTGGCGAACTACTGCTGGAAGCGTTTCTACTGCTCTCCAAACTGTTTGGCCTGGACACTGAAAAATACAAAACAAGCACTGAACAAACAGATCTCAAGTACCTCTGATTCTCTAAAAGACTTGGCTACAGTCTGCCTTCTGAAAATAGGACGGGTGCAACTAAGTCACTTTGGAAACATTAACAATGCAATATATACATGATGCCAAAGTCTGTACAGAGTAGAAGCCATTTTCATTTTTCAAGTCAAATTGTTCAGGATCCATCTTCTTTCTCTCACTCATTTTTTGCACAAAGTAGTATGCTCTGGGTTTTGCTTTTACAGCAACTATAAACAAAGAAATGTAAATACTGAAGAAGTTCAACCATAAGTTGCTGTCTCTTTCTCTGTTTCTTTGGAAGCAGCAGGCAACCAGCCTGCAAATTAAGTCTTCCACAAATCTCTTAGCAGGTAGTGCTGCTGCTGCACCAGTGTTCCTACCATGCAGGCACACCCCCAACCCTGAATGTTTTTTTTATTGCCGATTCAATCCCTTCAGGAAGGAATTGAACATTGTCCAGAAAAATCAGCAACAAATCTGTAGGACATGCATTAAAGGGTCTGTTTACGGGCCAAGGCAAGTCATCTCAACATCAGCATTGGTTTTGAAAATTGATTTTGGGAAAACGTCCATTAAAAGTTTCTCAACAGAAAAATAGAAGTACTTAGACCCACATTCCGAAAATGGTGTTACATTACTACATCTCATTCTATCACGTTCATTTAACTAAAATGCTCCGGGACAGTTCAAGTGGACAGAATGAAATAAGTCTTAATGTTTAGAAGTTTAGAGCATTCATACATGCTACAAGCTTACCATGCTGTCTGGTGCTTGCAAACTCCACCTCAGGGGACTGTTCACATAGATTATCTTCTGAATTATAGCCTGAAAAGACCATAAAACTTAAAAGGCAGTATTAAACACAGGAAGGTTAATCCCTCAGGTCAGTCTCCAATGCATTCCAGCAGCGTAGAAGACTGAGGTGATCAAGAAGGTTTTATTAAGCCAATACTAGAAGATGAGCCATCTTCTAACCTCTGCTGTGAACCACTGGGCAGGGAACCCCAGAAAAACTGACATCCAAATGTGTTCTATTGAATTGATGACATTACAAGAGCAAGAAAACCCTGTACCTGATCAATTAAACTATTTGACTATATTTAAATATAAACAATTAAACTATTAAGCAGATAAAGTAGAAGAGAAAATACTAATGCTCTGGTTTGTACTTGAATGCCACTAGAAGCCATGTTTCAGCTAAGCAGGAACTATGAATTAGCCTGACTTGTACCAACAGCTGGTATATCAAATGCACTGCATACCTTTTGGTCTGCTCTGGAGCCTGGAGATAGGGGTGGAAGTGTGCAGATGAATAGCTGAGGTCGAGTAAGTCCTAGGACCCAGCTCCACACAGCAGTGTTTTGTTGTAGAGTCTGCTGAGACTTCAACATTATCATTGCTGCCTCCATGATGGGAATTCCTCTTTTGCTTCAGGTCCATTAGCACTGAGGAGGAAAGAAGTAAATAAATATGAGTCAATGGAAAATAGCACTGGGAGATTTGTGTTTATCAGCCCATACAAACATGACAAGCAGGCACAAAGAAACCGCACAATAGAGGCACTAGTTTTGCAAGCTTTTCCATAAACAGTCCAGTACTGGATAGGAAATTTCTGCCACCAGTTTTTCAATCATGTGTGCTCTCTCTGCAGAGTGTGGAAGTGACAAGGGCTGCCTAGCGCTAGTGGGAGGGTTGATATTATACATGCAACAATTACCGTGAAAGGAGGAAGAAAAGGAGCAAAGACATGAATGCAGAAAAGGTAAGGGAGGTGTGACATTCCTGTAACATTATTCCTTGCAGGTACATTTTATAAGCAATTACTTCAGTAATAAAATAGAATAAGGAAAGAGTGACAGTAGTCATGTTCTTATTCAAATAGAAATAATGCCGATTTGGAAATTATCTAGCATGATCCACACACTAAGCTAATTGCTTTCAGGTTTAGATCTTTCCTGTGGGTCAGTCTCTACAAGGTTAAAACTCTGCTGCTCCTATGATGTTCTAGTGAAACGATTTTTAAGTGGAATTCCTGGTATCTTAGCATGAGAACAACAAAAACTACCTGCACTAGAATACTATTTAGATTCAGAAAGCTGAAGACATCTTTCCTATTGATGGGGTAGGTTAATTAATTTCTTGTAATGCAGATGTAACACTTTAAGGCACGCATAAAATAGAGCAAAATTTAAAGAATTTACTAGAGGAAACACACTCTTAATGAGACAAGATTCTAGTTTTCTATATATTTCTATGGAGTACTTGCTTAACTAATAGTAAGTCAATGCTAAAAACACAGCAGAGTGCAGTGGTCAAAGTTAACAACTTGCAGAGACAATGGACAGACAGTTAGTTTAAAGCACAGAGCAGCAGCAAAGTTGTATCAGAGAAATGGACCAAGTTGCTGTCATCCTAGATGATTCCTGGAAGCTGACTTCAGAAACAATGTTTTCTCTCCCACAGTCTGTGTGGACTCCATAGCACAGAGTTGGCACTTTCTCCCAGGTTTATCGCATCCTGTAGGGGCAATTACTGGCTAAAACTTGGCATGCAAATCTGTATTTCCAATTGACTTTGTAGATGCACACCTTCCACAGATGCCAGAATTATCAACTGCCCTGGAGACAAACATTCTTTACAAATCCCAAAATGGGCAGCAACAGACTGCTGTGCCAGTGTCCCTGGTTGTGCCACAGAGGGTCACTTCTCAGAGGGAGAAGAAAGATGAGATGTTTTGGCCTCTCTGCTGAGCTCCCCGTAGCATGCCGCCTGTGCTCCACACATTTCTCTAACACAGAGTGGGGACCGGACTCGGAGATTCATTTCAGAAGCCTCCAGGTCATGGCTATCAGACAATAAGAATACTGGGCAATGGATCCACGATGAAGGTTATTCCCAATCTTACTTTCTTCTTTCAAAAAAGCTCTTTCAAAATTGAAGCAGCAAAAAATGAAACTGCAGCTCAATTTGAGATGAATTTTCATAGATGGAAGCATAAAACCTTGCTAAACAGCAGGTTTGAATGCAAATGTCAAGACGCTTTGCGGAGAATAATTTTCCCAGTAGCTTCCAATCTACATTCAAAGCTAGACTATATAAAAGCAGAAAAAGATGCTAAAACCCCTGCCATTTTTAGCATTTAGGAGCACAGAATACTGAAAAAAATCTCCAGGATTTGAGTCTGCTTACACATTAGATTTATATTTTAGGAAGAGTACAGCCTTGTAGAAAGCATAGCAACAGCAAATCAGTTCAACATTTTAACTGGACACGATGCAAGTATGTGATTGCAAGAAAATATCGAAGCACACAGCAACTTCACTTACTTACAACAGCACCACAGCCAATATACATACGCAAACTGTATGCCATGAGGTCCCCTAAAAATGTGCTGCATTGAAGATATGATCCACAGTGTGCAATAGTGATTCATCTTCTACAGGAAAACTTAAGTCCATGTTCACTAAACTGTGCTTGTATTTAGAGTATTGTAAAGACATGCTGAGTGTTTCTATCAAGGTGTGTGTTCTTTTAAGGCACGTGTGGTTTGGGGTTTTTGTGTTGTTTTTTGTTTTTTTTTGTTTTTTTTTTTTTTTTAATATTTTTCAGAAATAAATGAAGATAAATGCTAAAGAGAAGGTGTTAGAAATATCCCAATTCCGGGAAAGAAAGAGGTTCATTAGGAGAGGATGGGATGTCGGAAGAAGACCAGAACCGGAGCCGATTAGAGAGAGACTGATGATTCGATGGAGACTTAGGAGACTTTTCTTTATCCTTCACTTTGCTTCTCAAAAAGGCAATCTTTCTGCGCTGCGCAGCTAAATTGTTATCACCCAGGTATCCCAAAAAGAAGAAGAAAAAAAAGTAAAAAAACCCTTATAAATAAAACTTAAACTTGTCTTAAAACAGATTAAAGACTACACAACCAGTAAAAAACAAAAAAGGCTCAACAAAGACTAACACATATATTCAGAGGACTGATTAATGCATAGTTAATAATAGTTAATCTGACTCAGATTAATGCATAGATTAACACATATACATAAAATAAAAGCAAGTCCATTAAGAAATTACTGTTAAATCACCCAGAATGCTTTTACTTAAAGTAAAATCAAATAGGTTACTTGGTGATAATATACTCAAATTTCCTAGGTGTCTTCTAGGCTTTAATACTGATGCTCATCATCTCAACATAAGCATGTTTCATATAACATCAGAAAGAATGAAGCCCCAGAGACTTTCTGTTATCTCTGGCACTCCCAAGCCCAAATTCCCAGGCTGAACTCTGGATGCACCTTAAATACTTAACATATCCTGGAATCACATGGATGATCTGAGACATGCATTTTTATTTTAAGTGTATCAACCACTTTGAAGAATCAGAATAGAGAAAAGGAAATAGAATAGAAACCCCAATCAAAACAAAAACTTTAGCCAGACACTTGGCAGCAGTTTATAGCAACAGTTCTACTGCCCCCAGTTGCTCCGCTTCCATTTCCCACACTCCGCAGTGTGAAGACAGGAATTACTATGTAAGGTTTAATTTAAAAACTGCTTCTTGAAAAGTACTCCTGTAGGACAACGATCTAATATAGAAGCTGACAGAAGTGATCTCAATAGAATAAGCAAAGCTTGAGATATTCTGTGGTCTTTAATAAAGGCAATGTATTTATTTTGAGGAGCTTTCTTTTAAATTTCCAATAATTAGGAACACCTGATTTACTGCATGAACTAACTAAACAAAAAAGTATCACTCCATCTTTCTTACATTTGCATTAGCGTTCAAAAAAATAATTTCATCATTTTACATTACAAAATTCTTAGTTTGATACAAAAACCAAAATACAACCTCCCAAAATAATTAGATTACAATAAATTAGCATTTTCTATGTTATTTCTTTTACATATGCGCCATCTCCTGGCAGTGGCTGCAAGACCAGCTATTAACCACTTGAAGAGCAGTTGCTAATGAACCACAATATTTTACAGTCCAACTTTAAAATGCTTTGCTGCAGAAACCCAGTAAATGAAGTATTTACACCAGCTTACTCAGTAACATGCAATACATTCAGGTAAACCAAGAAACTCTATACAAAAGCTGAAGGGAGAAGCAGGTAAGAGGAACAAAACAAACTCAAACCAAACCAAGCCAAAACAAAACACCTCCAACCTTCTAGTTTATTCAGCTTTTTAGTTTAGTGGTTTTTTGCTTACTCAAACTTTTAGTTTACTAAAAAGGGGATATAAAGCATAATGAGATGGAGTATTAACATATTTTATATATTAAATCTTTTTAAAACATTTTTTAATATTTTTCAAAAATACTGCTCAGCTCATTAATTGAGGCTGGGCATTCCTTACCTTTGTTTGAAGCTGCCCCAGGGTTTTCTTTCTCTTCCATAGAGTTTGACCCTTGAGAGATATTATCCTGAGTCTCCTGCCGATGTTTCAGTTTTTGGGAGGCAGATGGAGAGTTTACAGTCTCTGGGGATTCAGAATGCCATGGAGGGGTTTCTGCTGCTGGTTTCAACCGCTCCCTTGTAGTCTCCTTCTTTGGCTTGATTAGTTTAACTAAGGCTCTGGCTCCAATCCAGTGGTTTTTCCTGATAAAGCAGGTTTTGTGAATGGGATTCATAAAACACTACAAGAAATGCTCCTTGAAGAAGTTTACAGCTGTGCTAAAGCCATCAAGCCATTCTACATTCTTACTTGTTCACTGTCACGAACTGGTTTGAAAGATGCAGCATGAATTTCAGAGCTTCAGATCCATTTCTCTCCCAAAGTCAAAATTATTTTACAGAAATGTTTCTTCAGCATGAGAAATGTGAGAAAGACAACCATTCCCTTTGCTAGAAATCTAAATTACACATATGGACCCACATAAGACACTTCAAGTGTAAAAAGCTCTACTACAGGAACAGACAGAGAAGGAATGAAATTAAAACTCTTTTAAAGATGAATCCCTCTCTTTGCTAAGGCTATCAGTCAGCACTGTGTGGTGGAAACAGCTTGGCTCTTTTTTTTCTGTTCTTGATATATTTTTTAAAATCCCTTCTCTCCAACAGACTGCTTATCCCCTTTGAAAGAACAGCTCTGGAATCTCCTTCTGCTGCTTAGTCACCGTACTGGGGGTCCCTCCCCTCTGCCAGGAACAAGATGATATTCAACAGGGCAAAGTGAATTAATACTGTTTCAGATCCCATTATTAAAAGAGGACCCCACGTGAAGTACTGTGCTCTATATTAACACAACCTACTGTAACACAACCCGCTTTTTCAGGGAATGGCTTGCTGAGTGAGAGTGAAGAGAAAGTGGAGATGACACTGTCCTTACTTCAGATGAAATTTCTATTATCTCCAGTTCTGGAGAGCCTTTTCTCACCCTCACAAATCTCTACATAGCAGAACTGAACCCATACAAGACTTACTTTTTTGGAGTAGGATCATAAAACTTGTACTGATCCATTATCTTCTCCTCAAGTTTTTCCTTGTGTCTCCTTAAGGCATTCAATTTATCACTGTAAGGGGAGAAAGGACATTCTGAACCATCTGTATGAAATGAAGCATAATCAAAAAATCAAAGACCAAAAGCCACCAAGAGAACAAAGAGACTGAAGTATCTTCCTATCGCATAACCTTCAGAATCCTACTGAACTTATTCACTGTCTCTTTAGAGAGAGTGCAAATGCAAAAAGCATACCCAACTTGCTGACATGTTATTTTTTTATGCCATAGCATGAAAAGTGAAAGAACAATAGATTGGTGCTAGATTACTCACTAATAACTCAGGCAGAGTTTGTTGGTGGGTGTTGAGATTAACCTTACTTCGTTTTTTTGAAAATTTGTTTGCTGATTGTTCAGTCTTATTCACAGATCACTGACAATTACTCAAGGTTATTACTTACATAGTTGAACTTCTTGTCTACACAATAACTGGGCATTTAATTCCTGTTTTGTTTACTCTGTTCTAACTAGAGAAATAAATAATGTTTGATTTTTTTAAGACTACTGTGGTGGTGGTCTCCTGTGAGCAGTGTCAAAGCATTCATGAGTGCCATGTAATCTTATTATTTTTATTTACTCCTCCTTTTGTTAACCTGCACAGTGGATGAAATCATCTTTCATTCAAGTAGCAGGTCTAATGTGCCTCCATCACAGAACTGCCAAGACACCTGGATAAATATGCCTAGAGTATATCTGAACTGTATTCAGCCAATTCTGGTAAACAATTTCTAACATTTCAACCATATAATCCAGCACTGAAATAAAACTCAGTCAGTAACTCCCACATTATCCTGAGGTGCTCAGACTTAAATTCTTGGGATTAAGAACACTTTTCTTACTTCTTTCACACCTATAAGAGAACTTCACTGCTGTGAGAACAGTGTTCTTTGTATATGTCCAATATGTTTAAACAGGGTATCTCACTTTAAGCAATGTCACCCTATGCATGGGGGATGCAGCTACAGATGTTGACACTTGCATGCTTAAAAACAACATAGAAGTATTTCTTAAAATGAAAATGACAAAAACTAGGAGTATTAATATATGCTATTCTTCAGGAATCTGAACATAGAATGATTCTCCTAAGACTAAATTTTTGTTGCAACTCAGCTGTTTTCCAAGCTCTTCAGACGTCTTTGAGAAGTACTGCTGGGTTTAGCATTCCATCTTTTGTAACTAAGTTCTCCACATGGGTTCATCTATGTCATTTAAAAAGAGCTGTGCTCATCCAGGTGTCTCCTGCACATTCCTTTGTGGTAAGGCAATGTGAAGAAATTTTGTAGCTTCTCCCCATTACATATACCTTCTCTGAAACATCCCCTTTTCTAGCCAGTATCAAGTAGACCTATCATTCCCCTGCCTGTCCTTCTACTCCTGACAGATGATTTGTCATCTAGACAAACAGAATACTTTTTTAGGTTTTACAGTTCAGATCTTTAGTTTCTTACATGTACTGTTTCTGTTCTTCGTGATACTGTTCCTTGTTCTCCATGTTCTGTTCCAGTAACATCTGATTCTGCTGGCTCAGCATCTGAATCTGACTCAGGAGATGATGGTTTTCTTCTTCCAGATTTCCCTTTAGACGGGACAGGAGCTATTAAACAAGATAAATTAATCTTTCCTCTGCATCTGGATTCTCTGGGAGTACACCATAATCAAGCTAACACAATGGCATAGCAACCAATTGATAAACTTCAAAGCACGTAGGGGTATTCTTACGATTGCATAGCTTGACCTTCTATATATAGTGTGCCAAAACCTTCACACACTGATTGCCAGCTCTCTAACAGGAACCCAGCAGTATACCAGTCTATAGCTACTCACCTCACAGTGGTTATCCAGCTTGGTCAGAGAGATATCCATGGACTGGTGCTGTTCTTTTAGCTCATCATAGCGAGCCTGCCAACGATTCAGCTCCAGCTGAGAGTTGTTCAAGGAAGTTTTCAGCTCCTTAGTGTGTGAATGCAGCCCTTCATACTCTGCCTTTAGCTGGTTGTGCAAGAAATTCACCCTGAAGACAAAGAAGCCAGCAGGCTTGTGAAGGACATTTCATAGAAAGTATCTCACGTTCAAGACCACATCATCAGTGTGCAGCTATCGCTAAATCAAACATTAAGTTCCAAAGACTAACTCCTAAAGACGTTTTTATTCTAAGCATATAATAAAATTTTATTAAGAAAGTAGTAATAGCTTTATAAAATATTTCAGATCTATAAAAGAACTAAAAGAAAAATAGATGAAACTTAAAACTGCTATTTCCTCAATGTGCAAGAAACACCATAAATTTCTGAGGCACAATGTATTTAGAAGCATTTGGCTATAAAGGCAGCTCTATTTTGCACAAATAAAGAACACTCACAGAATTTTTCCCGATGCATGAAATATGAGTATTAAAGTGTCCTGAACTGGAAACACTGTAATGCTGTAAGATGATTCCTTTATAGCTTTTGGTAAATCTAAAACTGTCTACAAATCACGAAGGCAAAACATTAAACAAATAGATACATAAAAAAGATTAAGTTCCGTATTTGCTGACAGATCAGCTAAGCCTTACTCTGCCAGCATTGCAATCAACAGTTTTCAACATCTTCCTTTGTCCCTGGAGAAACAGAGTTGAAAACAGCAAGCCTGAGAAAACCTTTGCAGAGCTCTGCAGTGTTCTAAAGTGTATTACTGGGACAGCATATGAAACTTTTGTGACTGAACTTAATGTGATTTTTAAATATGATTCAATCTGATGTTGCTTTAACTTGGTACATTGGCCTCTTATTTGTACCAGACTGTTTCTCAAAATGCCTTTGTAGTATGAACAGAGGCACTGAACTGGTTATAATGGAGAGCGCCCCAGCAGGGATACAGGTTTGGGTACATTTTACTGCTGCATTACGTAAAGTTCAGCTGCTAGCTCACAGAAGGGGTTAACATGAGTTAACAGTTACTCAGTGATCATATGAATCACTAAGCCCACTTCTAATAACAAGAATCAAGTCTCTTTCAAGTACTAACAAATAGCAGCTTTCTCTAGGCCGCAGAAAATAAACAGCAATAGTAACTCCTAGAACTAAATCATATTATGTGAAAAGCATAATATAATTCTCCTTAAGGAAAAAAAAAAATTAGTAGGAACCTTTTCATGCAACTCTAGAAGGTATCTGGGCATTTTGAGCATTTGTAGTTCTACTTAAAGACAAGTGCTTGCAAACAACTCATTACAGAAAAACTTGTGAACTGAACCACATGTGGAAGCTTAGTTTGAATGTGCAAAAGTCCCAGGATCAGACCATGTTTGAAGCACTGAGTAACAGTTATTTCTTGACAGTGTCCATGAAGCTGATAATCTTAACCGAGTTAAACAAAATGATCAAATTAACAAGACAAATTGAGATAAATTAACAGACACGTTAATGAAGGTATTCTGGAGCTACAGTTAACACACCAAAACAATTGTGTGTTTTGCACAATTTACTTTTTGACGACATATACAGATTTTAGCAATGGTAGCATACCTGTCCAGTTCCTCCCTCAGCTTCTGATTTTCTCCAGTGGTTATTGCATTTGATCTCCTCTCTTGTTGCAAAACCTCTCTTTCAGTTTTTAAAACTATTTCCAACTCTTCCAGTTCTGCCTTGTGTTTCATTAAACTATTGTATCTGCAAAAAGAGGAGTAGCATACTCTTAGCTTTCATATAAACATTTTTCTTCCTCTAGTTCAAGATTTTTAATAGATAATACCACAATAACCAGAAAGAATATATTTTCCTGCCTGCTTAGTTTCATACACATTTGTGTGGTTAAATATCTACCAAGGCTGAAGAATTCCACACCATGCAAGGGAATTCAGCTTAGTCTGTAAGTCAACAGGGAGGCTTTTAGAAAAAACAAAAGCATTTTTTAAGCAAAGAGATATGCAATTGCCAGAACCTGACTTCAATTCCAGATTCTGATCATTTGGTAAAGAGCATATGAGTCTCCAGAGCGAGTGGAAACTTGCACCATTAAACTGGAATCCCATTCACAAATAATTGTCAGTGGCAGGTTTCAAAAACCTGACTAGAAAGCAGCAGCCAAAAAGCACCAAGAAAGCAGTGGAATGAGCAACAGGTTATTAGACAACAACCTAATGCATATTAGGATATATGCATAGGTAATAGCATCCTGCATAGGTAATAATCTCCTGCATATTCCAGACAGATGATGAGGCTAATATCAGTGAGCTGACAACAAAACATCTTTAAGCAGGGGCTGACCCACCTGCTTCGAGTGGTTCTATTTTTTCACTAGTGAGAAGCCCAAGAGTAACACCAGTATTCATGTCCAGGCTTCCACTACCACTTGGCTTATACAATTTGTGCATGAATCATTCAGGGTGGGAAGACAGGCAGAGAGAGAGGGCAGGTGCCACCAACTGTGTCTTTAATTTCAATCTCTGGAATGCTAAAAAAACCCAGAGCTGTGGAACAATGCCCCTGATACTTGGAACAAGCACTGATTAGCCAGGCTCAGCCTCCCTGCATTTGGAAAATGCTGCAAAGAACAAGGTGGCTTGAGACCAGTTCGCAAAACAGCAAGCTGTTCTCAGAAGGCTTTTTTCTCTGGTGACCTCTGTCAGGTCTGTGCCCATACACACACACGCAGAAGCCGCTGGGGACACTGGTGCAGTCAATGTCAGAAGTCATCAGCACATTTTTCTGTGACTGTGATAGAAGGGTATTGCCCTGAAATACCCCTGGGCAGGTACACCTGTGCCAGTCACAAAGAAATAGCCTTCTAAGCAAATGGAAAACAGCAACTAGGTGGGAGATGGAGCATTGCTTGAAAAAGCTAGTGAGAACAAAACATCATCTGTGACCCTTGTCCCAGCAGAGATGAATGCAGGGCAGTTACTCTGCAGTCATGAAAACTTCAAAACAAAAACAAAAGCAGCCAACAGCACCAACTACACTGACTCCTGCCAACTTGTTTTTCTCTCAGACTACCATTCCCTTCATCCCAGGGCCAAATTCCAGCCTGTCCCAAATTCCAGTCCATTGAAGGGCCAGGGCCACACAGAAAAGTACCTGTCTCCCAGACAAAAGCTGCTTTTTGCTATTCATTCCCAGTAACAACAGTGGAGCTTAATTAACTTTATTTATTTATCTTCTTCCTCCATTCAGCTCCAGGACATTTCAAATTCAATGTCCATAGAACAAATGGAAGAACCAAAGCAGAGGAAGGTTTCATATCCAGCTCCAAGAAGGATTTAAGACAGACTGTGTGCCAATCCAGAGCCTGAGAAGACGAACTCCACAGTCAGTCCCTTGGCAGAGATTACCATGGCTGCCTTTGCAGAAACTGTGCTGTGAATTCTTTCGCCATTTCTGTATGATAGGGCTACTCCATTTTTATCCAAGCCCTCTTTTTTTTTTTTTTTTTTAAGAGGGCTACTTAAAGGAAGCAGTATACTGGACCAGTTTTACCACCTTGGCCCAGCTCCACAAGCTGCCTTTGAGCATGAGAAGCCCTAAGGCAGACCCACAGCTGCTCCCCTAAGTATTAGGTGAAAGGTAAGAAAGAAGATACTGTCTGCAAAAATGCAAGCGATTCTGCATCTCTGAAGCCCTAATGAAATCCCCAGGCAAAATTTTCTTGTAGACCAGATTCAGCATGGAATCTACCTTTTGAGCAGGATATGTGCAACCTGACAAGCTCTACCACAGGGCACAAGGTTACCCACCCCACGGGCTATTCAACACTCCATTTCTTTAGCATCAGGCACTTGGACAGGGGGGGGGGTTAAAAATATTCTCTTATACATGCAAATAAAATCCATTTTGGCTCTGATGCAACCCATTCCTGGGATTGAACAACCATATCCCTCTTTACTCCTTTTGGCTTTCACTCTTTCTGCTGTTTGTTAGCAGAAATACTCTGTGTGGATAGGTATTTGTGACTGAGATAATTTAAAAATGCTCAGCTATGATAAAAAACAGGTGGTAAAAGGAACCCAGAAAAATAATTACCAGCCAGAACTCTAGTACCATAATAATGCATGTCCATGCTGTATGTAACCCTCCACTAGCAGGGGTTCTGTGTTTCCAGTGAGATGAGTTTTTCCAATGTCTCTGCAGGATTACACTTCTCCAGAATAAGACCCAAAGAAATGCTCAATGATCTGGGAATCAACTGTAGCTAGTAACTTAGTACCTCCCCTTAGTAACATGTATGCCCTGGTTTTGGCTGGGATAGAGTTAATTTTCTTCCTAGTAGCAGCTATAGTGCTCTGGTTTGGGATTTAGTGGGAGAATGATGTTGATAACACACTGATGGTTTAGTTGTTGCTAAGTATTGCTTATGCAAAGTCAAGGGTTTTTCAGTTTCCCGTGCTCTGCCAGTGAGGAGGTGCAGAAGCAGCTGGGAGGGAGCAGAGCCAGGACAGCCAAAGGGATATTCCATAACATAGAACATCATGCTCCGTATATAAACTGGGGGAAGCTGGCCAGGAGGGGCTGATCACTGGGAACTGGCCGGGCATTGGTCAGTGGGTGATGAGTAATTGTATTGTGCATCTCTTGGGTTTTATTCCTCTCTCTCTTTTTGTTGTCTCCTTTTTCATTAGTGATTATAATTAATATTACTATTATTATTACTACTACATTTAAATTGCTAAACTGTTCTTATCTCAACCCATGGGGTTTACCTTCCCCTCCAATTCTCTCCCCCACCCCACTGTGTGTCTGCATGGTACTTAGTTGCCAGCTGGGGTTAAACCAAGACAGTGTAATATGTAAAGCAATCTAAAAAATGCAGCAAAAGGTTCCAGCCTTTCTGCATTCACTGAGACAGTCAGCCAAATACCACAAGGTTAAAAAACTGCTATTAATGGTAAATGATCCTAACATACCAACTCTCCTTTCCTTGCTAAGTCAAACCCACATGTCTGTGGTTTGCTGGGCTATGACAGGCCATTCCACTGCAGTTACACACAACCCATTATTAAATCCCCATTGCAGCACCAATACTGTGCAGACAGTATGCCAAGGGAGGCTTAATGAAGTTTGCTCAGGTGCAGAAAATATTCTGTGGTTAGAATGCATCAGAGTGAACTACACAAACCTTGGGGACCTTGGCTGTACATGGTGTTAGGAGTCCACAAGCTAACTAAAGTTGCTGCGGATTTTTCTAGACGAGCTACAGTCACAGGTTTATGCAGGAGTGCGATCCTACTGAAAAAAACCCAACACCTCGTAGCTGGGACAAACAAAACCTGTCTTTTAAGACAGTGCACAAACAAACTTCTTGGCTGTCCTGAGCTGCTCTGGGAAAATTTAGCAGGTGGTGCATTCTAGCTGAAGTTGAAAGTGAGGTATTTCATCTTAGCCGTTAAATACCTCAAAGTGGCAGAAGAAAAGTTTCTTACAACTGTTTTTCTAACTTTTTCCCCCCTCTGTTCCCTCAGCCAGCTGAACTGCATGTAGCACATGATGGAAGAAAAACAAAATACACATAGGAGTGGCTTATCTCTTTTTTTTCTGACAGCCAAATGGAGACACAGGCTGTCCTTGGACAAATCACCTTTATAAGTATCTTTTGAGACTGATCTGCTGAGGAGGACACCGCATTTAGAGAACCGCCAAAATCAACCTGCTTTGAGTATAGAAAAGGCCACCATCTGCTCTCCTGCAACATCTCTCACTGGCATTCACATCTCAGTAAATTGTTAATGTTTACAATGGTGATCTGAGCACTTACCACTAGAGAGAACCTATTTTTAGAAAGCCACTTTTTCCTTAGGCCAGAACTGTTTAATAATTGGTACTCATCAAGAAAAGAAAGAACCCAGCAAACTGCCTCAACACACCACAGTGCGATAATCTCAAGCAAAGCCTGAATCAATGAGAACCATTTATCAGTCAGAAAGACTTGGTAAACAGGAAGAGCATCTGTGTAATCACTTACAGCTCATTTAGTTGACAGCCAAGCAGCTGTCCTGTCACACAGCCCCGGTGGATATTTTAATCATAATATGCTTATTTCTGTACTTTATAAAAAAATCTACCACACATTGTATTGCCAGCTCCTTAGTCTTTGGGAAAGGAACATTTAGCACCAGTTCTTAGTACACCCTCAAAGATCATCATTGAGTTGCTCTGAACCCGACTCACGGTCTTGCACTTAAACTGAACCTGAATACAGGTATTTTGAGGAAAATCACTGAATTGGTAAGAAAAGTTTTGAGGCACAGGCAGAGCGGTATTTATGTAGTAGTACAGCATATATATTGTTCAATCCATGCACAACTGTCAGAAAATGACAGTAACTGAAACTAAACAGCAGACTACTCCGATTTCACAACTCTGTTGAAGGGCCTGAAGCAAAAGCCTTACATTGTGAGAACTAGAAGAAAATAAGTAATACATCACTACCTCACAACTAGCTCAATACGGCTTCCTTCAGAGCACCTCCTTTGTCATGATGCTGATGCCACACACAATCTTCAATGATTTAGATTTCTCAAGACATGTACTACTCACACATAGGTAATTACCTAGGTGACTTGCAGACCTTACTGTATGATTAGAAAAGACACCTCACACAGTAGAACAAGGAGAATCTTTTTAAGGCTGCATGTTATTACAGCACAGATCCTTAAATGTAGTAAAGGCATTTAAGCTACTTCTGATAAAGCATCCCCAAGACCTAAGCCTGTATTTCCTAAATGTGACCTGACTCATTGGTGGTCTGCCACCTTTAGAGGTCTAACAACCACAGCTTTGCAAATACTATTATCTAATCTCCTAATGATAGCAAGAATGAGGAGACACTTTTTCAGGGGAACAACCTGGCAGTTTCCACTTGTAATTGGAGACCAACATTTAGGGCTAAAATTGTAATGTGGGCACATTTCGGCTACAATACACCCCTGAGCACTGAGCATACCTCTCACCCAGACCTTTGTGCTCCAGATCCAGGTTTTTGTGTAATGTTTTCAGGCAGCTGTGCTGGTTTATTAGCATTTCATATTCTGCAGACTGCCGTTCATGCAGTGATGCAAGGTGTTCATGGTCCTGAAGCAACGACTCATACTCAGCTTTCAGCTGTTCCTTCTCTTTCAGTATATTTTCGTTCTCATTCTCCTTGATTGTCTGCTGATTTTGGAGTAAAGTATTCTGGGCCATCAGTGAAGCACTCTGGGAGCTCAGAGTTGAATTTTCTACCTAAAGTTTCTCAAATAAAAAGCAAATACTCATTATTTAGACTTACTGGTACATACAACACACGTAGTAGCAGATTGTATCTGTATAGAGTTATTCAAAAACTCATTCACTGCTTTGTAGACTTAAGGCATCTGTGGACAATTTGGAATCATTTTGGTATTACTGCTGGCAGTGTGCACCATACAAGGCCATGCTATCAGCAGTCTGAAAACTACCAGGATAACCTCCAAACTGAAAAAACACTGTTTTACCAGCAAAGTTCTTGAGCCTGAAGACCAAGATGAGCTAGAATACTTGCAACTGAACTGCATCTCCAACAATCATGTACAAAGCTGAAAGTTATCCTATATTTGTGTACAAGTAATGAAAAATTAAGTTCACCCAAACTCAACAAAATTAACTGCACTACTGTGTATGGAGCAGCACTCTTAACTCTGATTTCAGTACACAGGTAGTGCGTTTATATGTTGCTTATATACATCAATTACAGATGAGAAATGATTAGAGAACAAAAAAATATCTGTGAACATGCAAGAGGAAAAGCTTGAAAAGGGAAAGTCACATTAAAAAAAAAAATCAGAGCTAATCCAATGTTGTTCTTTAAAACTGTTTTCTTTCTCAAGCTAAGCTTATCTTTTAAAAATGAAAGCAATGTTTAAGAGTGCTCATTTTCCATTCCACGGGCAACTTTGACATTTTGTCTGAAAGTATGAAAATTGTGATTGGAATTCATTGCTACAATGCCTCTTGGGAGCTGACTTGTGTCCTCTTCCCATTTCTTCCAAGCTCTTTCACAGGCATAGCATTAACAGAACAAAAGAGCAAAGATCTTTTATTCTAGAAATGCAGCTCCTGGAACACCACATCTGGATTTTGCTATATTGATTTCAAAAATTTCTCTCTAACTACCTACCTTCTTAATGAAGATGGCTACTAGACATTAGCTACAGAGCCTATTTCCCACCTAGCTTGGAGAAATTCAGACCTCAAACTAAGCTCCACCTTATGGGCCTCATCATCAACATCAGCCTAGCAATACAAACAATTTCTTATTAGCAGTCATCTTCTCCACATTACTATAATCAAATCCAGGCTCCTGACACAGAGGTGCAAGTTTGTCCTGACCTGGAGTTTGGCTGTCTGTGTCTGCAGGGCAGTGTTGTGCTCCTGAAGGAAGACATTTTGCTTCTGTAGTGTCAGGATCTGATTGTTGAAGGAGACATTCTGTGTTTCCAAATGTTTCAGCTGCTCTTTAAGCAGCTGCTTCTCAGTGTGCAGGGCTGCATTCTGAAAGAGAGGTGGCATTGAAGGGGTGACAGGAAGAAATGGAACAGCTGTCCTGACCATTTGGAGTTCTATCCAAGATGAGAACCAATTAACAATAACCATTCTGCAACAGATGTGCAAAAGCAAACTCTTCCCAGCATTAAATGAAGGTAGGACAGATATTATACACAGGATTAATCCTTGCAATAATGTCATACAAGACACACACATATATATCCATTGTATCATTTATACAAGACATATATAGCATATATCCCATGCAGTCCTAAGAAATACCTGAGGAATTTGGTAAACTTACAAAAAACTCCCAATAAATCCATCAGATTCCTATAAGCTCAAAAATCCAGTTCCCAGCAACCCACTCATGGTCGCAAGGGAAGTCTGAGAGGTAACAGGAGAAGGCTTACATTTCTTTCCAGTTCAATTGCCCTGTCCTTCAGTTTCAGCAGCTCCACGGTAGCTTCCCGGTGCCCCGTTTCCAATTTCTCATTCATTTGGTGGTTGGGAATGAGTTTCTCTGCAGAATACCTCAGTGACTTCTGAGCATAATGCCCATCCTGTTGAGTCTGTTTCAGTGCATCAAAGTCCTTCTTTATCTGCAAAGCCAACATTCAATACTGGTTTATCAGTGGGATTTTAAATTAGTGATGGAATATGCAGCTCCTCTCTTGCCCTGCAGGGACATTAAGGGGTTCAACAACCAGTACCCTCATTTAACAGATGGGGAAGCAGAGACACAGACAGGAAGGAATCCATGTCTCTTGACCTCCAGTCAGGTGCCCTTTGACTCAAGCTCACTGTCACCTAACAAACAGGCTGTTCTTAGGTGAGATGTTCCAACTGCAGTCTTGCTCAGCCTATGCTTTCATTCAACAATGCAGAAAAAGCAAGAACATGGCAATGAAAAAACATGGGAAAACAGAGATCTGCAAATGGTGGTTATGTAAAAAAACCTGCTGTGCCCCCAGCCCAACAATTTTTCTGAAATTGGTGCCATTATATAGAAAAGGACAAGGGAAAGCAGACTAGTCATAAAAGGTTTCTGGGAAGTGCACGTATGGGATGGGGGGTGGGGAGTATTTCTGTAACAGATAACTTGTTCTTGATGAGTTAAAAAAATATGCATGTGAATGCGCAGAACCACATTGTGAACAATTAAAATTCAGTTAACCTCTTACCACATTTAGATCATTCTGTAACTGCTGGTTCAAGTTCAGAAAGTCCTTCACTTGAGCTTCCAGCACTGCAATCTTTTCCTCTTTCACAGCTAGTGTTGTTTTTAGTGCCGATTCAGTTTTGCTCTCCAGAATCTTGTATTTTCTGAAAGACATGAGAATAGCTTTCCAGTGCCAGCCACTAGGATATGAGCCACCATCTACCTAGAGGACTTCACCCATTCTGAATCTCACATGTTACATTTTATGTGTTTGCTTCTTCAGCAAAATTATTTCCTTTACTGCCGCAGATTACTACTGATATATTATAGCTGAGGAACCTGCTTTTGGAACCAATCAATTTTAATAGAGGTAATGCCAGTACAGTTCTACAGAAAATGAAGAGCTACATATAAGAAAGTTCTCTTTTTCCCCTAATTACAGTGCAGAAATTTATTGTCATGGCTCTTTTGTACATTCTTGACAAGGAGAAAAATCCACAGTAGATTCTAAAGACTCCTACAAGACAGGTATGTTTCTCTATTTAGGCCATACCAAGAGGCCTATGTAGACATGGGTTGTTGAGGTTTCTTTGTTCATTACTACAGGACCTGCAAAAGAACTCCTTACAATCAGGAATTTCTTAGGCAACATCTGTGTTTACGTTAAGAGGTGGTTGGATCACCAATTACAGAGTAATGACAGACACTTCAATAGGCACTGTTCTTACTTGTAAAGAGACTATGAGGAGGAATACACACTGAAATAGCTACTCAGCTTCTCCCAGCTGCTGAGGGGGTAGAGAGGGACTGTAGTAATGCTGGCTAGCATGGAGAGAGAAAATGGCATTTCTTCCTTCCTTCCATCCAAGAAAATGTTTTGCAAAACTTGCAGTATACTGCCAAGCTTGCTACAGAAAAGTAAGCCTTATTTTCAAAATTACTAAGTGTAACTGGAGTGAGACAGGTAAGAACCAGTTTAACAAAAAACAAAAAAAAAAAAAAAAAGGCAAAGGGCTTGCGTTAGGCTGAGGAAAAGCCTGCAGAGCCAGAAGAATGACTGTGAGAGCTCAGTTTCCTTACGTGTCACCATTGCCATTGTCATCCCGTAGCAGCAGCTCTTTGTTCAATCCTATCTTCTCCAGTTCCTGGCTCAGTTTGTCCAGCTCACTAGACAACTGTTGACTCTTCAGCTTCTCCAGGACCAAATCCTGTAAGAGCACTCACATGATTAGTTGCTGTGCAAAGGGTAGTGATAATGACCCAGCACTATAGTTTTTTTTAAAAAGTGCTAAAAAAGTGATTGGATAAGATCCTAGTTCCAAGAAGGTCAGCTAAAATTCTTTATTGGTGACAGCAGAGTGCAGTATTAAACTAATCGCTTTTATTTATAGTTTACTTGGAATAAATCTGAAGAATGCTACTTTTGGCCTTTGTCCCACTCACTGTACTGAATTACATCTGCCAACACTGGCATCCTGCCCATCTGCCAAAACAAGGAATATGTGCAGGCCAGGAGACATCCTGCCCTTGTGGCACAGAAGGGATGTGTGCAGGTCAGGAGGGAACACCAGCAGAGGGAGTTCCCACCTCTCAGCTAGGACAAAAAGCCCAGCAACACTGGCACACACACACAGGAGTGACAGAACATCAGTATGAAAGTTTCCTGAGATAATATGGTTAAGGGACAAAGGGACTTGGCAATAGTGCATTTTCACTATTGACTCTGAGTTCTGACATACGGTAAACTACTGCCAAAATTAAAAAGCATAATTAAATTGTTGTGTAAGGGACAGGAGAGCTTTGTCACTTATTCTGGTATCTACTCACCCATTCTGGTTTCATTTAGGTTTCTTTGGAAGAAACCTAAGCAGAACCAGACAAGGAGGAAATTTGATGGAGTTTGGTGAAGGTATATTGGGAAAATGATTTGCTGTTATGCCAGTAAAGCGAGGGCTGCGTGGAAATGGCCTGAGAAGACATAACTGCAGCCTGCATGTTTAGTAAGGACAAATCATTTTTGGTGCATAGCCAAGTTCAAAGATCCCTGCCATTCAAAATTCTCTGAAATGCAAATGTACCATAGAGAACTACATTGCTCATGGGGCTGCTCAGAAGTTTTCTTAAATAAGGCATGAAGAAAGGACAAAGTTACCAAAGCACTTCAAGTAAGGAAGAAAATTATCCTGGATATCAAACAGAAGCGAGAATAACACTTAAAATAATCCTTTGTTAAACATAAACTGTAGGTATTCACTAATACTCTGATATCACAAATTTAGCCACATATTCATTCACGTGGCCAGCAAAAAAAAGGTAAGGTTAAGGTCAGTTCCAGTCCATGGTCTGTGAACAAGTCCCTTTAACATCCATGAACTCCTTCTGTAGTATCTATACAAAGTAACTAAGGAAAAGAAGATACGCTTCTGTATGGGTCTGTACCACTGGAAATTTGCAGAAGTATGAGAAGGGAAAGATTAAAAAGGAGCCTTCTCAGAAATGCTATTATTTACTTATTTTTAAGGAAAGTTGGATAGAAACACAACTCAGGACTTTCAAATGTTTGTGATAGAACTTTTGTTACCCTCCTCAAAATTACACTAATGCTTCCAAACGTAAAATAAAAGTAAATCTTCCAAGTAAGTAATTGCTTACTGCATTAGTCTGGCTAAACTTATTTATTTCACTGCAGCATTGACCATTTTCTTTTGAATGCTCTTTCACAGGAATCCTGTTTCTGGCAGGACAACAGCAGCTGGGGCAGGCAATGAGAGCACATGGCAATAACCTGAATCCACTCATAGGCCACTTGTAAAAGTGTCAGGTTCTGGCACACACATCATTAGTTTGCCAATATCCTAATGCTAGGTGTGTATTCTTAAAAAGATCGCTAGTAGGAAAAGTGCAATTAGGGCATTCTGCAGTGGAGAGGGCTGCTGGAAGAGATCAGAGCTGCTCTCACTCCACAGGGAAGCTTTTGGAGGAGAACACTGTAGATAGCTGCAAAGCAAAAACTTGATGCAGCTGTTATTGAAAGTGTTAGGTTGGTCATCTGGGATGGTTCTTGTCTTGGCTATGTCTGTTTTAGGACAGGGATGTATCCTCAACAGGTGCTCCGATTTCTACACTTAAGAGTCAGTCTCTCTGCTGGAGTTCTCATGTTAGCAAATACTTTATCTAACTCTGTGACCACAAAATTATCAGAGTCTTTGGTTTACAGCTACCATGTGGGAGCTGTGTTAAAACCCTATTCTGCATGAGAAAAGATGTCATTTGGAGACGTGTTTGCAGACACCAAGTGGTACACTGCAGTTTTTGGTATGTTCCACTTTCCAAGGCCACACTATCCAGCAATGGCTGTTAAGGCTGTGGAGATATCCTAGCTCATGTATTAACTAGTCATGGGACAGATGTCTCCCTTTGTACTTCAAAGAGCTGAAATAAAAAACCATTAGTATTATTTTTCCTTACCTCTCTCAATGTAGCTAGTGTTCTTTTATCAATTGTAACTTGCTTTAGGAGATCTTTATTGTCCTTTTCAAATTCTTTCAGCTTATTAGATGAATCTCTGAATCGAGCAATTTCCTTTTCTAGTGTCTTGTTTTCTTTCTCAGCAACTGCCAACTTTACTGTACTATCATCTAAAATAGCATCTTTCAGCTCCACTTGCTGCCAAAGCCGTTTCGTTTCTTTCTCCAGCATTTTTTTGTCTTTCTCAAGCTGAGACATTTCTTGTTCTAGGGTTTTGTTCTCCTTTTCTAACCTCTCCAGCCGTTTGGCAGAAATCTTTAGCTCCTCAAGGTTTCTCTGGAGGACCTGATTTTCACTCTCCATTCCTTGTACTTCTTTTTCTAACTCCTGGATCTTTTTGCTGCTGCTCTCCACAATTTGCTGAAGTCTCTGGTTTTCAGAGTTGACACTCTGATAACTTAGCTCCAACCTCTCCGATTTCTTGCTCATTGCTTTTAATATTTCCACATTTTTTCTTAAGTCCTCTTTCTCCCTCTCCAAATCTTTATTTTCTGCTTCTATTTGTGCCATTTTTGTACTGGTAAATCTCATGGTCTCCACCACTCTCCTAAGCTCCAGATTTTCTTCATCCAATTGCTTGTTGTCCCTTTCCAGATCCCCAAGCCGGATAGAAATATTCTGCAATGTGTCCAGGGATTTTCTTAGCTTCCTATTTTCCACTTCCAGATTCCCATTTTCCTGCTCAAGAACTTCCACTTTTTCTGTCACTATTTTCATCGCTGCTGCCTTCTTTGTAAGTTGTTCATTCTCTCTCTCCAGCCGATGGAGCTCTTTTTCCATTTCTTCCACTCTTTCCACTTTTTCTTTAACCTGGTCAAAATCCTTTTGCAATTGTTTCTTCTCAAATTCCAGCTTGTTCAGTTTGCTACTAGTCTCTGTAACTGTTTCGTGAAGGATCTTGTTCTCTTTTTCAATATCTTTTACTCTTGCCTCGCTGCTCACTTGAGATCTTTGTCTCAGGGATAAGACCACTTGATTAAGGTGATCATTTTCTTGTTTAAGGTCCTTTATCTACATAAACAATAAAAAAAGTCAAGCAAGTGTTACTCATCTACCTTACAAAGCACAGTATAAATTAGTCCTGAAGCAGACAACTGTTAACAAAACCACATCCATTTAATCCAAGACAAATTTCTCAACAGTTTTCACTGACTAAACCCAGAAACCAAAACTAATGAAAAAAATTGTTACCTCCGGTAACCCATCACTGTAAAAAATTAAAAAGTGTTATATTCCTGCTACCAGCCAAAAAGTTCAAGACAGGGAGAAAGTAGACAGGAAACCTTCAGAGAACACCTTGAAGAATGTGCTTTGTTAGGAACCATTCCTAATAAAGCTTATGTTTCTATCTAGGTTTACATTCATCTTTGGGATCCGAAGACACAGATTATCTCCGATAAGGTGTCAGAAACCCCAAAACATTTGAAAATTTACAGCAATTATAGATCTCATTAAGAATACACTTCCTGTAAGAACAGTACACTTACCCCAACTGGTCACCTTTCAGCTGAAGCAACTGTGACTTAGTCTGCAGTTTGCATTTGATTCTTACCTATACACATCCACATAAATCAAAAGGAACTTAAGACTTGAAAAAACAGACCCTGCCCTTTCCTGACAATTAAGAATACTTCTGGGTTTACTTCCTGCCCTACCTGTGAAGCATTCATTCAGTACTACTACAAAGTCTGTATGTGTTCTAACGAAATGTAGGAGTCTGGTGGTAAAGTGCAGTTTCCCAGGCAGAAGTCTAGGTAAGAATCCGTCAAGATGAAAAGCACTACCCAAACAAGGTATCTTCTTATTTAACCTTCACCCCACAGAACTTAGGAGTAAATTTTAATAGAGGCTGCAAATATACAGACCAGACTTCAACGATCTGTGCCTATATTTCCCTCGCTAGTCAGATTAATATAGATGACACCTTGCACTAAGCTTTAATAGGATAGTTTCAAGGCATTGCATATGAACTGCAGCACAGCAGTAAAAGCTAAGGTGCATTTAAAATATCAACCCAAAAGACATAAATGCTTTCTCACCATCTTTTTAAAATACAGCAAAAATGTTGGGTGGCTAAAAAACCCCCAACCAGACCAAATGAGGACACACAGCTGGCAGAAGACCAATCTTCAGCAATAAAAATAGGGCTTTACTTGCACATCCTAAAACCAACTGGTGTCCCATTTAGTAAGATTCAGGCCTTTTTTCCCCGCGAAGAGGGAAGCGTTGTCCTTAGAACAGCCTGAAGATCCCCCTATGGTAACAGGAGCAGTAGCTAGCAAAATATGCTGTACTTTTTTGCATTTTACTTACATTTGAAAAAAATTACTGGCTAACTGGGGAGTTCCCAGTTGACTGGACTAGAGGTTAGTCAATGTGATGCCCATCTACAAGAAGGGCAGGAATGAGGATCCGGAGAAACTACAGGCCTGTCAGCCTGACCTGGGTGCCGGGGAAGGTTATGGAGCAGATCAGCCCGAGTGCCATCACGTGGCACGTGCAGGACAATCGGGGTTCAGGCCCAGCCAGCATGGGGTTATGAAAGGCAGGTCCTGCTTGACTAACCTGATCCCCTTCTATGACAAGGTGACCCGCTTAGTGGATGGGGGAAAGGCTGTGGACATTGTCTACCTGGACCTTAGGAAAGCCTCTGACACCATCTCCCACAGCATTCCCCCGGAGAAACTGGCTGCTCGCGGCTTGCATGGGTGCACTCTTCCCTGGGTAAAAAACTGGCTGGATGGCTGAGCCCAAGGAGTGGTGGTGAGCGGAGTTATACCTGGCTGGGGGCCGGTCACAAGCGGTGTTCCCCAGGCCTCAGTACTGGGGACAGTGCTGGTTAGTATCTTTATCAATGATCTGGGTGAGGGAATTGAGTGCACCCTCAGTGAGTTTGCAGACGACACCAAGTTGGTAGGGAGTGTTGATCTGCTGGAGGGCAGGAAGGCTCTGCAGAGGGATCTGGACAGGCGGGACCCATGGGACGAGGCCAGTTGCATGACGTTCCACAGGGCTCCATGCCGGGTCCTGCACATGGGTCACACCAGCCCCACACAGCGCTACAGGCTGGGGGAAGAGCAGCTGGAGAGCTGCTGGTGGGAAAGGGCCTGGGGTGCTGGTCAACAGCCAGCTGAATACAAGCCAGCAGTGTGCCCAGGCGGCCAAGAGGGCCAACAGCATCCTGGCTTGTATCAGACACAGTGTGGCCAGCAGGACTAGGACAGTGATTGTCCCCCTGTACATGGCACTGGTGAGGCTGCATATCTCAAATCCTGTGTCCAGGTTTGGCCCCTCACCGCAGGACAGACCCTGAGGTGCTGGAGCGTGTCCAGGGAAGGGCAGTGAGGCTGGTGAAGGGTCTGGAGCACAAGTCCCATGAGGAGCAGCTGAGGGAACTGGGGCTGTTTAGCCTGGAGAAAAGGAGACTCAGGGGGGAATCTTATCGCTCTCTACAACAAGAGGCTGTAGGCAGGTGGGTCTCAGTCTCTTCTCCCAGACAACAAGCGACAGGACAAGAGGCAACGGCCTCAAGTTACACCAGAGTAGGTTTAGATTGGGTATTAGGAAAAACTTCACTGAAAGGGTGCTCAAGCATTGGAACAGGCTGCCCAGGGACGTACTGGAATCTCCATCCCTGGAGGTGGTTAAAAAACTCATATATATGGCCCTTAAGGACATGTTTAGTGGTGGACTTGGCAGTCCTGGGTTAACGGTTGGACTCAGTGATCTTAAAGGTCTTTTCCAACCTAAATGATTCTATGAAATTCAGCCTCCACCTAATAGCTCTCTAATTGCCCTGCCTTCCCTGAGAGAACTAGATGTTCTAAATGGCATCACTTAATTACCACTACTGGGCATACACTTTCATATTAACATTTGTGAAGTTTGTACCTGTCTGTCTTTGTCAGCTTTTAGAGTCTCCATGACGACTTGTAGCTGTTCTTTATCTTTTATCAGCTCCTCACTCAAGGTCTCCAGATCTTGATTACTTTGCTTCTCTTTTTCAATTTGATTTTGCAGCTTCTCAATCTGTGTGGACAGAATGCATCAAAACACATTAGCCACAGCTTAACACAATGACTATTTAGTAACTTTAAGTTATTTTGAAGACCAGCGAGGAACAAGATGGGCACTATGGCTGAAAGATGTAATCATTCCCTTCTGCAGCTTGCCAGTCTCAGTAGAGGAAATGGAAGTTTTGTTTTTCTCACAGTGACAAGAATCTCCTTCATGCCTGTTAAGATCAGAGCGTATAAGGTACAGAAGTAAGAAATGCTTCACCTGCCTGCCTGAATGCCCTGTTTTGGTCCTGTCATCAGTGACTGATTAAGTTTCTGGTGCTCACCCTTCTGAGGGTCTTCCCTCCTCCTAGCCTCTCCATCACTGATGGCCTTAATCTACCAGTGAATGTGGAGGAAATTATTAAGACAATTCAGGAAGCAACACAATTTAAAAAAAAAAAAATAATGATCAGGAACAGAGGAAAAGCACTGGAGTTTCCAAGTTTACCTTCCCTCTCTATGCTCTGCTAGCCCTCTGCTTTCCCCAGCAGGTGACAATACTGGATTTGAAAGACTTGCAAATAAGGTCCCAGTCCTACAGTGAACAATGTCTTCTTACTCCCTCCTTTTAAAGTTGTACTCAAAGTAGTAAGCACTGGAAAGCAGTAGCTCTTCAGTATTTAGAAGGAAGAGGTTCAGAAAGCTAGGCTCCCCAAGTCAGGATTGATTCTTTTTTATGCTTGCAAAGTACTGTGAGCACCTACAGCTCTGCACAAGTACCAGCTCATCTTCTTGTGTTGTATTACAAACTTTGCCAACAGTGAAAATGTCAATGCAAAAGATATTAACAATAATTCTTACAAGTGGGAAATAGCTGGAGGCTGGGCTCTGCCTATGTCAACATGTGCCTCATTACGGGAAGTGTTTAAACAAGCAGAGGCTGCCCAGATTGGAGATAAGAAGGATTTAACAGTTAGAAACCTAACCACGTTAAGGTTCATTGCTCTCAGAGGAGCTGTTCAGAGAAAGCTGGAACAAACTCAGTAACTCAGCAATAGCTGGTCTTCATTAGCACCTCCCAGAAAACTGGAGGCAAGCAAGAAACTACTGTGTACAGCTAGTTTCAGTCCAAGAAGTCAGGAACGCAGAGAAAACAGGTACTTGGACTGCTACTACTTGACTGTGTCTGAAATGAGGGTTTTCTATTATTAGCTCCTCTGAAAAGATTGCAAGAAAGGAAAAAAGGACGTACATGACTTTTCCTTCGTATCATCTCTTCTTCTACTACCTGAATAATCTTGTTCTGGCTAGGTGATCCTTCCAAACACTAGATCAGTAGATAGCCAAGCATACTCAAACAATGATTTTTGAAAGTCTCACACAGTGGATGAAATCTGAGCCCACTTAAACAACTTTGGGGAGGCAAGAATTTACTATGGGTATCTCAGGAGTTACAAAAAAACTCCACAGGCACACAACATCTGAGAAAACCACTTTTTATCTCTTGTCCTGTGACTTTATACAGGCTTGTCTTTAACAGTCCTTAAGAACCGTTGCTCTCTCCTCTGCCTACTGTAGTAAACATTCTTTAATGAATCAGACAGACTTCCCCTATTATCTCCCTTTCCCCTAGCACACTCCCCTGTGGGCATGCATACCCTCTAATTAAAAGGATACATGTGTGAGAAAAAAAAAAAACATGTTAGAGAAACAGTTTTTTAAAAAAACAATACAAAACAACAAATTCAAACATCTCAAATCAAATTATTTTACACATCAGGTCTCTCTACATTCAGAGGTAACTGCATGCCTCACAGACTATAGAATACTATCTACTCCTTTTTTTTTTCCTCCAAATGTCCCTGAATGATAGGTGAAGTCCATCAACAACTAACTGGCCTGTGGCATTCAGTCAACAGCTCCCATCATATTCTGTGTTCCTTTGGTGAAGAGTTCAAACATTACAATTGCTTTTAATAGCAATTATTTCTAACTGCCATTTTTTTCCTCGTTGGTCTGATATGTACAAGGCCCCCTTTTCACCACACAGGCACTCCCCACCAGTTTTTTTGCCTTATGTAACTACCAGACCATGTACGTGACCCCATCATGTCAACACACTCATCATCATCAAAAACATCAGACTAATTCTGGAATCAGAACTGTTGGCACCAGTACAGTACCATAACAAGAGGTGCCCACAGGAATTTTTCTGAGGCAAAGCCAGAGCTTGCCCCCAGTTGTTCAAATGATTTAAATTACTCTACACCACAGGTATCTGCTGAGTGCTTTATATGCCTTGATCTCAAATTTGAAGCATGTAAATTAAAGCTGGAGTGAATTACTCATACATAACAGGTCATAAACAGGAGCGTGGAAGGAGAGGTAGAGTGATCTGAACTTTTACAGTTTTTCTTGTTCACAGAAAAAAACCAAGAACCAGAACCGGTCTCTCAGCCTGGCAAAAGAATCTCTCCAGAAGCCAGAATGAACCAGTGATGGATATCTGTTCTCCTTGGTAGAGAAACTGGCACTCTGCTAGTTACAATCTGATAATCCATGACAACTTTTCATATCCAAATTCTTTCTCCCCTTGTCCTTTAAAGCATTCAGTTATCCCATAGGCAGACCAGAGAAGAGTAAAATCTTTGTATTATTGTCTAGCACACACACAGGTTACAGTAGTAATGGGAAAAGAGAAATTAGCCTCATGTTCTGGATAATTTAGCAAAGGTAGGAATGTGGAAAAAACTGACATGGAATTTTTTTTATAGTCAGACTAGCAAGCACCCTCCTTCCCCATCAGCACTTGGCTCAATTAATTAGAGTTCAGGATGCAAGTTACTAGCCAGACAAAAATAAAACTAGTGGTTGGAGGCAAACTGATCACTGTGTTTCACAAGGACAAGCACTGAGCTGGCATTTGAGCTAAATGTAATTACAGTTAACGACAAGCGTAACACACCTATATTAAAATTTATTTTTATAAAGTGATGACCTGCATGTTTGTTACAAAGATTAAAAGAACCCAGATCTTTGCAGAGAGGGAGACACTAGAGAACATCTAATAGCCAAAAGGACAAAACAAACAAAAAGAGTTGATCCAGGACTATGGAGACCTAGTCCTGGAATATTTAAAAGCTTTTTTTAAAAAAGACTTTATTTTTGAAAAAATAAAAAAACCCTGTGTGGTTTATTTGCTTTACATGGAAACAATATTAAAACTTTTAAACAAACAGAACACTTCAGTGTGGCCGTAGTTCCTTATCTAGTAGTGACTGCTAGATGACAAAAAGGGACATAATCAACAGTATAATCTGACACAGGTAAATGAGCACTGAAAGATTATCTTTTATGAAACAGGAACGGTTGATCTTACAATGATGCACCTAAGTAGGCAGTGGAGTAGAAGACAATAGAATACATGAATGTCAGGATGCAATTATATAGATGGGCCCAAAACCACGCCCAATCTTCTGGAGAACATGGGGGAATTCCCTGCAATCCCCCATAGTCCAGGAATGCCCTACAGCCCTGTGTGCACTGTGTTTAAAAACCAAAGAGCACTGTTTGTTCCTGTGAGCAAATTACCTTTTTGCTAAGCTGTTGATTTTCCTTTTCCAGTTCCACAAACTTTAGGCTGCTCTCTCTGGAGGTCAAGGAGGCATCTCTCAGCTCTTGGATTGTGTTCTGCAAGCTCTGATTATCCTTCTCTAGCTTCAGTATGCGACTGGAAGCACACTCATTCAACTCAAACACAAAGGACTTTCTGGCTGTTGAAATATGAGAATCAGAAGGTGGCACCAACCAATTCACAAACATCTCCCTTCCCAGGTCCTTAAGATTTACTTGTAACTGCAGTCAGATCCTCACCATTTCAGCTTGACTGCTAAGTAAACACTGTTAAAAACAGAACCCATTTTCACAGATAACAATTAAGACTTTTAATAAATAAAGAAGTAACTGAACAAATAAAAAATTCAGAAGGTACTTACTTTGCTAACTCTTCTTAAAGTTGCTTTAGCCATGTTAGTAGCATGTTTAATTTTAGTAGCAAAATACACTTTGATACCCTCTCAAGCTTCCATCAGAGGAAATAAATTGAGGTAGAAAGTGAACAATTGTGAAGTGTGTGTTAAAACCAGCAAGATGGTGCATTTTCAGAAGCTAGTGAATATTAGGTATTCAATCATATTTAGCCATGGAAAAAGATTCTTACAAAAGTGAGTTCCAAAGTTTATCTTCACAGCTACTTCATCGAGAATATGCTGTCAGGTACCCAGGTACCCAGGCACAGGACATCCATCAGAATGTTGATCTGAGAGAAGTGTCTGAAGTTGAAACCTCAGAACTAACAAAATTTATGCAAGATTTACCACAGATATTTCATTTTACTCTACATGTTTGTAGATCAAAAGTTTCACTACCTCTCAGCCCTAACTCCCAGCACCAAAGGTTCATTGTTCTGTTCATTTCTTTGCTCAGCACCTTAATAATCATAAGAGCAACCCTCTGTTTCACATGGAATAATTGCTACCCTTCACCGCAAAACCACATTTCATATGAAATTGACTTTAACATTGTCTTTACATCTCAGAAAATCATTTATTCCTCCTAAATAATCAGCACTATTACATACAGCAAAATGAGCACTTTAGAACCAGCAAGTTTCTGAGAATGGGAAAATCTCATTTGTCTCTTATGGAGAGCATCACTCATACAGTTTTGGTTAAATGAAGACTCAAATAGTAAGCTAACTAAACACTCCAGTTGAGTTTTGTCCTGAAGCAAAGCCCATCTAAATTAATTTAAAAAATAAGCATGGGAAAAAGTATTTTGAATAAAATATTCTAAACCAGCAGGTACAATCTGCTACCTGCCACCCTTGCAGACTCAACTTGAAATCCAGGAATTTTTTTTCTTTTCCAAAGGAGCTTTGCAGACTGACTCTATTTGTACAAACAAGCTGCATTCAGAACAGCAACATGCATTGAAATGGAACTTCTTAAACAGAATTGTTATAAAAATAGGATAGCACTTCTGTGAAATAATTTTAAGTTTCATATTCTTAGGGTTTTTTTTTAATTCAGGCTTCCTTCACTGTTTTTCTTTTATCCCCTACTGAATACGAAAGATTACTGACATTCTCATTCTCAGTTCCTCTTATTCTTTTTTCTTTGCTTAATCAGAGGTTCTGGAGGTGCTGAAACCCTAAGCATCAGTGCAGCGAAGGAATCTCACCTTCTTCCATTTTTTGTTAAACCACTCTGTTGAGCAAATTTTGAAAGTTATGCTTAACAGAAATGAATAAATAAGAGAACAAAATTTAACTAGCATCCTTCCGTCTACTACATCACTAGTGAAACCAAATCGGGAAGGGGACTAAACTTGCTATTTGAAACAAGCCAGAAAATTAGTTTTAAGTTTTCCTGAAATACTCTCCATCCAAATTTTGAGATGGAGTAAGTTTTGAGAGAACTGTGTTTTTTCCCCACTCACTAATATAATCAGCAATATCCTTGATTACACATAAGGAGATATAGAGTGCCGTTCACCTCTCAGGCTAAAGTAAACCTGCTTTGCAAGATTAATTAAAAGTAACAATTAATTAGCCATTAATCTTAGTAAAGAGAACTCAGATCCTAGACAGCAAGTAGATTTGACAATTGGTGTCAGGCACACATTCAGTTATTATACAAAACAAAGCTTTTCTTTTAGATAGCTTTACTGAAAACTGAACATCTGCTTACTCTTAATTTGTTCCTTTGTCTTCAAGTTAAACTGTTCCTGGTACACAAAGCCAAACATGCAAGTCTTGGCAGAATCAGGTAAGTAATCAATAGAGGCTGCACATTGACCTGCACAAAATAGCTTGTGTTTCCCAATTCCATTTAGCGTTGTTATTTAAGCTGGTATTACAGACAGAATGAATGTTAGACACAGAAACCAATGCTAAAACCTGACTAGTGAAGGAAGCATTAGTTATGTTTGTGATAGTTATGGAAATCAAATCAACCATTCAAAACACCCCCAAAAATCAGCCAGTTATTTTAACTGCCTACATTTTTTAGTACCTAGTAAAAATAAATGACTTCAGAATACACTACTACTTCCTGGGACTTAAAGACCAGCTAATTGTCTGTACTAATTGTACTAAAGAATACTAAAGATCACAGACTCCTCCCAGCCATTCAGTTAGAAATATCCAGTGTGACATTTCTGTCTACTCTGAAAGAGACAACAACAGCAGCTACCCCAGCTGGTGGTACTCACTATCTGCAAGATCTGTGCTTTTAGACAATTGTTCTAGCTCCCAGCCTAGGTGTGCAGACTCGTTCATGCTCTGTTTCTGTGCAATCTCCAAGACCATGTTCTCCTCCAGCAGCTCTTCAATTCTCTTCTTGTCCGTGTCCCGGTCCTGTGCAAGACATGCATCAATGAAAATGCATATTCAGCTTATCTGTAAGACTGTTGGGTCAGCTGAACTGCTACACACACAACACACATTGAAAACAGAAGACTCTCCTGAAACATTGGGTGATTTTACAATGAAATACATGTACACCATTAAACGTTTGCTGTGGGCTACCATATGTGCCACAGAACACAGTGCAGAGATACCCAACTGGCCCTGTTCAGTCAGCTCAGGTCCATGACACACTTCGAGGGAGGGTGACTGGAGTGAGAACATACTGGGTGATGACAGGGCCAGTACAAGCCAGGACTGGTAAGGCAGGCTGGATTCAAGCTGTCTCCAGAGCGAAGCTCTACAAAAGCATGTAGTATCATGCACTGACACACTGGAGACTCTGCAGATATAATCTTGAATTCTACCAAGCTTCTTCAATTCATCACATCAAACTTGGATCCAATCGTATGGATCAGCAAGTAACATCTGCCTCGTAATCTGGGTTCTAAAATACCCAGAAAACAGATCTGGAGAATGAATCTAAATCCTCTGACTATTTTGGCCATTTGCACTTGTGGCAGCTGAACTGATGCCTCAGACGACCCCAAATTTTCAGAAAGCATTACCCAAAAATTGATCAATTCACCCAAAAAAGCATAATTCAAAATCACCAGCCACTTTTGAAAAGCTAAAGTATGACATGACCCTTATAATGCCCTGAATCAGTCATTAAACTTAACTCCACACAGCATCCTCAACATCTTTGTTTCCAACAGACCCTGTTGGAAACCCTATACAGGCAAATCTACAAGAATTCAAAATATATAATAAGAGATAAAAGGATTGTTAAGTAAAATACATAAGATTAAAGAGTATTTATTATTTCAAGTGGGATTATAAAACCCAATATTCTTTTTGTTTGCAGACAATCTGCCACTTCTTGCGTTTCCTTTTCTATGAAGCAATAAGCCATGTCTCAGACTTACACAGAAAGGATTCTGGAATTTTGTGTCTTTTACAGCAGTAATAGATTCTTAAAGTCACTGGGGGTTTTGTTTGCAATAAGAAAGATCATTTACTACAGTAGATTTCATTTCCTACTTCCATGAGATTTCTACTTAATGGACAGATTTTCGTATCTCTTTCATCTATATGTACAAGAGCAACCTGTATTTTAAAATTGAGATACACCTTCTTGCATAAAATTAAATCATCAGTCTCACACAAAGCAGTACTGGCAGTATTTACACTGTTAACATTACAATATTTCAAGAATTCATGCACACAAATTTCAAACTGAAGACCTCTGTAAATGCAATGTTTATTTATTTGTCTTTCTCCACTGGTTTCTGTCACTGCAATCAGTGGTCTAGCATAAAAATAGAACTTTAAAAAAATAGCATAACGAAAAAGAGAGTGCATACCAGCTCTACATCATGAAGTTTGGACTTCAACTGCAAATTTTCCTTCTCTAATTCATGCAGTTTATCACCACGAGCTCTTGCTATTGTTAGCTGTTCTTCTAGCATAGCCTTTGTTTCAATTAATATGATGTTGTCCTCCCTTAACTCCTAGAGAGAAAAAGTAGCAATGTTAACCTCTTTACAAAAACTGACTTTTCATAGACCAGGTGACTTTCATAAACTGATATTGCAAAACAGAAGAAAGAAATTTGATATGTTTCTCTGTTTCATAAGAAATATTTTTACCTGGTATTTTACTGGGAGATGATACTATGTTTAAATATATGTGAGTCATTAATGCAAAGTAAAATCGTATTTCTTATTGTTTTTTCCTGAATTTTGTAAGTTTAATGGAGTTCCTTTTGCTTTATATGAGACTAGGTCAAGAGGTGGACCAAAGAGACTCAAGATGCAGAAGAACAATTGTTCAATTCCAATTCCACTGTTATAATACCATTTCCTTAGCCAATTCACTGTAGTCCCCAGTTCAAAAGAGATTATTTACTTTCAAGGGATGTTATAGCATATTCAAAACACATTGGCGAGCACTATCCATCAATATATACTATGTTCATATCCTTGCCTCAGTACACTTACATGTAAATGTCTGTTTAATAAAGTTTCTCTCATGGACAGAATTTTACTTCACTTACACAACAGAAGCTGTTTTATACTTATCGCTTATCACACACCCTGTGTGTTAAGCGCACACACACACAAGACCACTAACTGCACAAGCCCATGTTGCTTATCCATTACAGCTTGTGTATCTGTTTTTACTGAGTAAAAACTTTAACTTACTATTCTGCTATAGTCACAGCATTAGAAACAAGTTAATTATACTGCACTCTGAACATTCCTTGCAAAGCAATAAATGAAGGTCTGTGCATTAATGTATCTCACCTTCAGAAATGTGAAATGTCCAAAGCATAAAATCTGGCCATGTATTCTCGGTCATGTTTTAAACACATTTATTAAATTATTAAGATTAAATGGGTACAGGAAGAATTTTTGCCCAGAAAAGTTACAATGGGGCAAGAAGCAGATCATATGATTCTCTAAAGAAAATTTCCGTTCGTCTTTCTTTGCTTTTGTCCCTCCCTATCCCCTCCCCTGCTCCAATGAAATATGCTAAACCAGAAGACGTGCACACAGGCAGGATGAAAAGCTTATGGCTTGGCAAGTTTATTCCTGGGCAACTGTCTTCAAAACATTCTCTCCGCTGACATCAGTGCTTACATCTGCCCTCTCAGACCACAAAAATCCCAACCAAGTAGATTCCTGAAAGATCACCAGGCATGAACAAATGACCTTCACTGCTTAATCAGCAACCACCTTCTCTTTTTTAGTAGTAGAATCAACCTTAACAAGCCTTACGTGGCTCAGTTATTTGGAATTCAGAGGGGAAAAAAAAAAGAAAAAGAAAAAAAAGACAGCTGTAAAGCACAAGTTAAGGGTGTCTGACTGACAACCACTCCTCTTGTCTTTTGATATTGCAGGGGGCCATGATTTAATAGCCTTATTTAGCAAGTAATATTAGTTGTTTGCTGGATCTTGACTGGAGATGGCATAATACAGAAAGTCTACTTTATGTGGTACCATATTGCCCTTGATCTCTCAGTGGGTCAGTTACCAACTTGGAAAACATGAGAGGAAAAATTTCCCTACTACAGTAGCATTAAAAGGACAAGTATGTCAGTGCTTGTGAAGCGGTTCAACTACCACAATTAAAATGTCTGACTATGCAAGTAACTAAAATAATAACAACAATATCGAAACTCTAATTTTACAGAACCTGCATTTTGGGCCAAGTCTGACCCAACAGGGTCACTCTGGGGTGGACAACCTGAAAAGGCTGACACTAACCAGATGGCAGACCAGAGGAAATATATGACATAAAATGTGCTGGGTGTCATGTAAGCTGCCAGAATACCTGTAATGAAACAGCAACATAACAAGAGTTTACTTTGCTAGATCATCACGCTCAATCTGGACCACAGCCTTAAAAAGGTGGTGTCTGACCTCAAAAACACGGTGTCAGAACTATTCCCAAAACTGCCTACCAAGCAGGAACTAGTTACTTCAGTGTTTCATGAAGAGTCAAGTTATGCGCGCCAAGTACATACACATATCCAGGAGCAAACCACGCATCCCTGGGAGCTGCAATACATGGAAGACTGAAGCACTTGCCATAGAGTGCCCAGGAGGGGCAGACATGTCAGTTCAAAGCAGTTCTGATGAAATCTTAAATTAATAACCTGGTGGAATTGCCTGCAATGGTGAGGTCAATGTTGCTCACTGGTGTATCCATGATCTGAGGTTGTCTTAATATTGAAAAGTTTGTATAATTTAAATAATTACTCCATGAGAGCTTTGTAGAGCTACATCTCAAAGCCTGGAAGGTAAAACTGTCCTAACTAATGTCAGCACCAACATCTCACAGAAGTTGCTGGGATAACATAGTTGACCTAAAAATGTGTCTGGCTACAAATCACACTTCTGAGACCCAGGTGGTCATGTGATGCCGGTGCTTCCACTGGGATTAAGGTTTATTTTTTCTTAACTAACAAACCTATCAACATTATTTTGTAACTTTGAGTTTATTTTTAAATCAACAGCAAAAATAGTTGGCTGTCGATTCATTACTTTTTTTTAAATACACTGAATTTACTAGGCAAGGGATTAAACCCCTCTTCATTTTATATCACTTAAATTGTGATGATTTAATATCTAACATATATAAATCCTGCTTTTGTAATTTCTAACATAAATTATATATTGTTGTTTGATCCTGGATCACTGTGATTCGAAATAGCTTTCAGAATGTGCATTGTGTACTCACATGCTCACAATTACCTCTGAGGGTAGGCAGTTGCGCAATCGGGGTGTGCTGCTACTGGAAAACGTTTTTAGAAACTAAGGTAGCAATGAGATTGTTTAAATCTGAAACTAGAGAATTTGCACACCATCCAGACCTAGTTATTAGAGTTCAAACCCCTCCTTTCTGGCAGTTCAGGAGTTGCCTCTACTGAGCCATGACACAGTAATCATCTTGTGACAATCAAACATTGCCTTGGACAACTATATGAAAACATATAAATGTGAGATGAAAACGTTCACAGAAATTCCTCCTATCATCCCGCATGGAAACATGATTGCATCCAGGAGGAAGAAGAGGCAAAGCGGACTCCCTGGCCTCAGAAAATAATCTTATCTGCTGCAGCAGTGCAAGGTTCAATGGAGAGGAATGCTGGAGGGAAGCTTCACATTGGAGAGAAGCACCTCCTTAGAGGAAGCCCTGCATTAAGCATGCTCCCCCGCATTCACAGTTACAATGTCACTAAGCCACCCCAGGAGTAAGGTCTCCAGAGCATATTGATCTCCATGTTCCTTGAAGAATGGTCAAACCAAAATGACATTTCTGAACAACTTTGTCAAGACATACAGAAAAGGAAAACACACATGCCTAAACGTGTTATGCTCACTAGAGAAAGACTTGTTCCTTTTGCAATCCTTCTGCAATAGCTCCTTAAATCTCTTCCTACCACCACTGCTGGTTTGTGTTGTGTGCTTTCAGAAACTACTTGTAAGCTTGTATGCAATTCCTAAAGCTCGTTACAGTATCATACACAGAGTACATTCCATATTTTTCGTTCAAACTACCAAACATGTATATGAACTAAAAGAAAGAAAAGATTTTTAAATGCTCATTAATAGCTTTTTGCATTGATGCACAACGGTAAATCCACTTTTTCTTCCCACTTAACAATTTGACACTGCTTATTAACAACCCTGTCAAGACCCTATGAGCTTTAAGACATCACATTACCATAGAAGAGTAGCTTATGCTGTATTTTACACACATTTTCACTGCTGCGCCTCCCTAAGATTTGTTTTAGAGCTTAGAAAGCCAGCTGCAACCAGTAAATGCCATGAGATGAATCAGCAGTGTACCATCTAGTGGTAAAAATCTCTACCACGTTACATTCCTGCACAAATTTTGCAGCTTGGGATTGGTAAACCAGTTTCTTTGAGGAAGTGGGAGGAAACTGAGCAGTCACTGAACTGACTCCAGCCATTAACTCTTCTTTCGGAGGGGTGGAGGACTTCAGACAAAGACAGAAAACTGAGGGACCATGGCAAGTTGGCTACCATGCACAGCCTTTGTGCTACTCATGACCTTAAAAAAATACAGAAGAGTGCCCTGTGGAATCCTCTCACTGTATCAGCACAAAACCAGTGGAGCTTGCCTGATGCTGCCACTGCTCAACACTGGCAGTCTATGGCTGTGCCAAGACTGATCAGTGATGGAAGAGGGAGTGGTGAGAATGTGAAACCCTCTGGCTATTCTAGACCACAAAGCAGCCTGCAGACAGCTGTGCCTGCCGCACGTTAGAAGAGCTCAGCCCCTACAGCAGCGGCAACTTTTACTAGAGGCCACACTGTGGCCAGAATTAGCAAAGTGCTGTATTGTTGGGAAATATTCTTTGTCTCACTATTGTATTTCAGGGAGGTGTCCTTGGAGAGCCAGCACTCATCTCTGACATTCAATATTTTCACCAAAAACTGACAGGGTAGAAAAGGGAGTAAGGGAAGTTGGAACAAATTTGAAACTGAAGTGGAGGTTTCTTTACTGAATGGTATGTTGAGCAAGATTAGAAGGCAGGCATCAGAGCAGGAAACTGCTGGCTCTAGGACAAGCAAGGAGGCTGAGAACTCAAGAACAGAAATAACTACTCCCTCGATCTCAGATGAAGACAAGACTAAAAAACTCCTTTCCTAGCTCCAACTAAACCATCTGAGCAGCAGGTAAGCTACTCCGGTGCACAGCCAAAAGGGAAATACCAGGATGCCATGCTGATGGCTAGTGTGCCATGTTAATGCACGACTGATTTGCCCGCTTGAGGGAGGATAATAGAGACAGCCAGAGCTTCATACTTCCTAATGTAAACTTGGAATTACTGAGCAGGGAGATAGGCTTTTGTGGTCTATTACTACATTTAATATCCACCCATTTTAGTGAACCTATTCATAAGAAGCAGCAGCTAGCTGGCCCCTTAGGTCAGAGAGGGAAAAAAAAATCACCTACAAAGAGTTTATAGAGCAGAAATAAGGTCTGTGTTCTCAGCCAGAGGCCTGGCAAATGCGAGTTTCAACACCGCTCTTCTACCTCAGACCTGGATTTTATTTAATAGTGAGGGTGTCAATTATTGAACCTTTGTGTGTTCAGCAAGTCCTGAGACTTCACTTGAAGTGTTACATATGTGGATTGGCAAGAGTTTAGGTGAGAACTGCTCAAAGAACTGAAAGAACCAAACATTAGGGTAGTCTGACCTAAATTTAAGGTCAGCCATACTGTGAGCAATGAGTTTGTCTAGATGATCACCAGGGTTCATTCCAACCTGAGTTAATTAATAATTCCAGGATGGGCATAGCTGCGGGTGAGTAAGCTGAGTAACTAGCATTAGTGCTGGAACAAAGCTATAAGTCTCTCATTGACATACCTTACACAGGGCACTAGGGAAGATGCAAATTTTATCTCCTTTCTACTACAAGCAACAGCTGCAAAAAGGGGTGGCTTACATTTGTCATCTAAGGTCATGCTTAAAAATGCCCAGCCTTTGTTGCATTTGCTACAAATGCCTAAGGAAAAACACCCAGACATTAATTCAGCTAATTTATATATGATATTTAAAATGCTGGTCAAAGGAACAACTCTGAAACACAGGGATTTTACCTAAGAGTAAATTTTCAAGGCTAAAGGTCTGGATTCTCTACAAGAGGCATCTAGAAAGGTCTGTCCTGTTTAGCCACATAATGCTGACCTAAGCAGAGTGTATTAAAACTAATGGGTATTATTTATTAGTAATAGTTTAGCTAAACTACTTAGTTTAGCAAGTCCTTCTTGCCCCTGAAAGAAGTTTTAATGTTGCTAAATCAACGACTATAACACACATTATGAAATTTCTACTTGCTCTGATGTTTTGCTACAGTCAGCTCAATGACAAATGACACATGAACTGGTAACACAACAAAAGCCAAACATTAAGGATTGCTCAGCAAATTATTCTCCCAATTTTCACTTGCCTCCATGCGAGCTTTGTAAAAATCTACATCATGAAGTTTTTCTTTGCAACGAACAAGTTCCATCTCAAGTCTCTCCACACGGTTTGCCCTCTCTCTCAGCGAGTCGAGCTCATCTCTGTATGCTCGAGCAGAACGAGCATCTGAGGCCAGGTGGATATTCTGTGAGAAGTGAGGAATAAGCAGGGAGAAAAATCTTAAGTTAATACTTTAAAGCAGGTTCTTTAAATTTTATTTTTATTTATATACTTACTTCTTTTAAACATAGGCAAATACCATTCCCCTAGTTCAGGGGGAAGAGAATTCTTCCACTAGCCAGTAAATTCTCTCTGTGGCAGAGAGGTTGTTCAGCCTGTTGGCACCCTGACATTTCTAATGCCTCATGCTGCATATGCTTCAGGCATTACTAGGCTATTTGCAGCCCAAGATGAGACTGCTCTCACCAGTTAAGCTGAAAGTGTTAGCATTGCATAGCCATAATCAAACAGGTTGCTGGAGTAACTCGATTTCCTCATTAAAACACAGACATACTTGCATTTTTAGCCTCACACGGAAAGAAGCTTTTTTAAATAGGGAAGACTGTCACAGTAAAATGAGCCCATCTTACCTCTTGTTTTATTTTTTGCAGCTCTAGAGTGAGCTGCTCAACTTCATGTTTAGAATCTACAAGCTGTTCAGACTTCTCTTCCCTGAAAAGGTAGAAAAATCTTAGCAATTACACACACACAAACAATACTGATTATATGGACTCTACTAGAAATCTGGAAAGGAAGATAGAAACTTCCTATCAAATTTTGAACATAAAGCCTCTTTGTCATGACAGCTTCATAAAAGCAAGAGGTTTTTTCTGATGAACCTTTATCAGGGTTCTGAGCTTGCAACTCTGTTTTTATACTAAGTACCTCTGTTTAAATCTCATTGCTGCTACTGCTGTCATAGCTAGCTTCACTGGCCTCTGGAATTTCCACTAATAATTAAGAAGTGCAGCTAGCAGTTGACATTTTGAAGAGCAGAAGAGAGAGATAAGATGCAAAAAGAAAAATGGAAGTAGCCATCACTCTGTATTTAAAGATACAATGTGTCTTAAGAAAGAAGAAAGCTTCCTACTCTCATCAATAAAAAAAATTTCTAAAAGATGTGATTCTGAGAGCTCCCATAGAGGCCAGCGTACCAAAGCCAACAAGCACCTGTATTTTCAGGATGCACAAGACTTAATATACAAGTCTCTCTAGAAGCATAAATCACTCATGACTCACAGCTCCTGACGGATTCTTCTCAATTTAGCTTTTGTGTCTGCCAGCTCAACTGCAAGGTGCTGCTTGTCTTCATTAGAAAGAGGGCTGGCTGGGTTTGGTGAAGAATCTGGACTTGGTGCTTTCAGAGGACTTAGTGGTTGCTGAGACTGCAGATAATCTCTCTCTTGAGTGAGATCTACAATGACCTAGAAATACAGGGAAGTATGTAGTGTCAAGAGACAAACAGTATAACTATACATTGTTTTTCAAGTATCTAAAAATTATTTATAAATGTAGAAAATTATTAGCCTGGCATTATACAAAGTTCAAGTGATACCAGGTGGGAAGGTTATACAGAGGAGAAAAGCAATCTCCACTACGCTCAGACCACTAAAATATTCTCCTTCCAATGCTAAAAATAAGCAGCCTGTTTTGCTTGGAGAATTCATAACAAACCTATAGTAAGTAGCAGTTTTAATTAATGCAATTATAGTCAAAAGCATGACAGAAAATTAACAGGTTGAAGAAGGGGAGAAGCCTCCTCCAGAAATCTGAAGGGAAGGAAATGTATGAGTCAGCAACAGATAGGGCTGTCTTCACACAGAAAAAAACTAGAGAAGACACTGAAACCCATGATGGTAGATACAATGAAGAGACAGGCAAGCAGCCACTCAAAGACAAATGACTGAGCAGACACGCAGAGACAACAATCTCAAGACACAGTTGCAACTTCAAATATTTTACTCTCTCCACAAAGTGCAGAGACCACTCCACTCCTCTGTACCACTCATTTCACCACACCTTAGTATTTATGCAAGAATCAAGAGTGAAAAATCTTTCTACGGATTTTCAGAGGTGTAGTAGAAAGGCACAGAAGAAATAGAAACCCAGTGCACAGACATGACACAAGAGAAGGAATGGAGCCTGCATCTGCTGCTTCACATCAACTCTAAATGGGAGAGAGAAGTCATTGTACTTCTGTGCATTCATCTCTCTCATCAATGAGCCTCTTGAGGTGGAAAACCATATTCCTGGAGAGAGACTCTAGTTCTTCTGGGGCCATGTCTGGGAGCTCCAGCCACTGCAAGTCGAAGACATTCTCCTGGTTGTGAGTTACCTAGGGACAGGAACAAAAAAAGATGTCTTTCTACTGGTTGATTTGTGAATTTGTTCGCCGTATACACTGCATCCTCCAGGTTCTTCTACTGATCGATTAAAAAACATATCACATTTCACTAAAAACAGGTTGTAAAAAAACAAACACAACTACCTTAACATAACATTACCCAGAATTTTTTCTATTTATAATTAAGGCTTTTAATAATTAATAATTAAAATAAATAATAATTAAAAAATTATCAGATACCTACTGTGATCAATAGCACATGTACTTGCATATCAGGAGTATGCAACTGTCTTACTGCAAGCACTGAGGTGGTCACCACAGCGATCTGAAGGGACCGAGACCACACTGAACAGTTAGGCTGGTGTCTCACTGAGAAGAAGCCCTGCTTTCCATGAATTTGCAATTTGCAGCTGATACAGCTGGGAGGAGCTGCCTTTGTCTGGTTGCTGCTAGCAGTGTACCTTTCAACAGCCATCATACCCAAACCGATTTCCTCTGAATCATTTAGCAGAAATGTCAGGCAAGTCTCTCAAGCTAAGTTAGAGACTGTTGTCCCCGCTCTTGTCATACCCATGTGCTTAATTCATCACAAATTATTTATTTTTAAACCAGAACTATTTTTTTAAAGTGTTAAGAAAGAAGTTCCTGTCTTAAGACTTTCACTATTTGTTTCTCAAATCAGAGTGTACTGGGCTTTCTACACCTGTACACACTGACTATCAGCCACAGCCAGTGCCTGCTCCCGGCCAGGCACATCCAGCAGGGGCTGTTTCAATACAGCTCTCCTTCGGGTCGCCAAAGCAAGCTGGCTCCTTCTGCAGAAGCCTTAGAAATCCAAGAATTCTTGTCATTGAAACAAACTTCTCTTTAAAACCAGACTATACGCCCAATTGTAGCGGCAGAGTACACTCTTCAAGACCATCTGAGCTCAGAGGCCACTGTCTGAAGCAAGCCACTGGGGAACCTGTGTTTCACCTACCACAGGACTCGGGGACTAAGTGCTTACACCATTGCTACAGGGGACACTGCAGCTTCTAAGCTATACGTGCTTTTTGGAAATATTATGCATATATCCTTACAACAATTCCTTCTAAATAGCCTGTAACTGGCAAGCAAGGCATTTACCACTGCATCTCTTTAAAACGCCAACTGAGCCAAGTAATGTTCCAAATGCCTATCATTTTCATCTTATAATTTGATTGCAGTAACATATTCCATTTTTTTTTTTTGTGAAATTCATTAATCCATTAAGAAATTCCAAGCATTAATATTTCACAGCAAAAAACCACAACCCTGTTACATCAAGGAAGGGAGAGGTAAAAAGTCAAAACGGACAATACTGAGAGTCCTACCTCCTGAATGTGTGATACAATGGCAGCTTGGGTTTCAATATCCAGTTGTTTTATTCTTTCAATAAACTCTTCTTTTCTTTCACACTGTTAAAAGAAAAAAAGACAACCTGAAACAGTGCTACCCATCCTAAAACCTACTGCACCATTTTTCACTTAAATAAAAAAAATATCTACACATTGCTAACAACAAAATGTTTGAGATCTACACTCTGTCATGCTAGAAGGTATAATACTTCATTGCTCCATATGGAGCATGAACCAAACTACGCATTAAATTATTTAAACCTTTTACAGTCATTAAAATTAAGGCTAAGTTAAATGGCTGGTTTTGCTCTCTAAAAACAAGTTCAACATGCAATGAGATCAAGAGGTGGGGCAACAGCCGGAGAAAATCATCACAGCTTCATTAATAGAGCTGCACAAACATAAACCTACATTTACATTGTATCATTTAACCTGTCTGCTTTGCTGTTTGCATTTTGCTTGGTTTTGGCAATGAAGAGAAATGCATCACTTCAGATACTAGCCACATCAATGCATAATGTTGCTTGTTAGACTAAATCAACATGTGCTTTAGATGAAAAATGGGGTTGAGAAACATTTTGGATAGAAATGAGTGACATTTCAGACAAACAGATTTTAGTAAATCTTTTACTTAAGGTTTTAGAAGAGACAGACATCTGCTATTTGTATATCTGTGATTGTACACTACCAACATTACTGCCTTCTTGTAACAACTCTGCATTGCGGAGAAGTTACACGCTACTTTTTAAATCCATTCTAGTATACTTTTGCGCCTGGTTCCGAGTCTCAACCATCCCTTCCAGTAGGGAGAACCTCAGACCCATAAACGGGGACTGAGGATGCACCGCAGCTTGCCAAATTAGACCTTTATCCTTTGTGCTGCAATGCAACACTGAGACAGTTCAGAGCAGCCATATGTAGACAGCTTTACCCTGACATAATTGACTTGACATAGCTGAGCAGGGTAAGTGTCCTAAGGCATGACAAAAACACTAGACAGACCTACAAACAAGGTCAATTATAAGCAAAGGCTAGCCTGCAACACGTCTATTGTTTATCACCCACAGAGTTTGGTGAGCAGAACACTGATTTCTTTATCCAGTAACAGTTGTGCATTTCTGGGGAGTTTCCCATATAGATTGCCTGTCCATTTATTTTAACAAATGCCCCATAAAAATCCCCACATGAATATACAAAGTATATATTAATTTTGGATTTTCTACACATAATATTCAATCAAAAGACTATGCAAATAAAATCAGGATTCATTAAACAAATGTTTAGACTGTTGGATTATCTATTTGTTTATCATTAATATGTACTGTTCCACTCCGTATTTTAAAATGGTAAGAAAACTAACAACAGTATTGGTATCAAGAACGCTGTTTAAAGCTTATCTCTTCCCACTTTGTTATCAAAAGTAGACTACTTAGCTGCAAGAACACATATCCGTGCCTGATTACACACTGGCAACAAATTGAGGCTACTGCTATCATAAAGTGTGCTTCCTTTCCCCTGCATTTCTTTCATTCACCTATTGTGTCTTCTCACAACTTCAGCTCACAAGCTGTCTTGAGCTGGAGATCTGTTCATACAGCACTGATCTTTGGATGGATTTTCTCAGTCCAGAAAAAAGTAAGAGATTCAAAAAAATCTTATTTTTCAAGCCTTAATGAATGATCACCTGTACGGCACATCCCAGAACCAACAACAGCAGCTTCTTGATTTCATCCATACTTTTACCTAGAGAGGAAAAAAAGGAATCAGTACATATTTACAACAAATTGCATGCTTGCAAGTGATCTTTCTCAAAACATTCTCCTGGAAAGAGAAGACCTTTGAATAAGTGCCTGAACAATATATATGTGTCCATTATAAAATCCAGTAAGACCTTTTTTTCCTCTACGTGTTATCCTCACCCACATTGTCTGATCAATGCAAGGGGGGAAAAAAATCCTCAAAATAGTTCAACACATATGCCTAATGCTTGTCCTTTGTTTTGTGATTGACGAGGGTGCAAAAAAGCCCACCAAACCACCACCACCTCCAAGAAAAAAACCCCACCAAAACAAAAACACCCTAGGCAGAAGCGAAGAAGGGTTAGTCTCAAAAAAAGAACTTATCCTAAATTGTCTGTCTGTTAAATAGTTGCCACTCAGACTTCCCAAAGCTGAATGCCATTCCATGCACATAAATTATCTCCAAGAAATGTTTTCGCAAATAATTTCTGCCTCTGTTCTGCATCAAAGCCTGTTCACACTTTGAAGCACAAACCTCGTGTGCTAAGAGGAATAAAAAGTGAGTTATGTAGAAGGGAGAATATGCAGCTAACCATATGCTTGGGGAGCGGTGGGGAGGAGGAGACACATGCAGGTTGTTACTGCAGGGAATCCTGCTGTGATCAACAGCCCTGCTGGCTGCCTCCTAAAGCTAGGAGAGAGAAAGCAGCCAACCCCAGATCTTGTTTCAACAAAACTATCATGACCATTGTTGGGTAGTAAAGAAAGTTACATGTATCCAAGTCAGACAAAGGGAGATGGAAGGCAAGGAGCTTCAATATGGAAATTTAAAAAAATCATTATGGAAAAGCTTGTCCTCATCCACACTGGGGGAAGAAGAGGAGAGAGAAACAGGCTGTGTACAGTTTTCTCTCATCCCTATACTTCCTGACACAGAGCGTATAACTGTGGGATAAACGCTTCCATTCTATACCCCACTTGGGTGTTCAATTGCTCCTATCACTGTATAGACAGACAATTTCTGAGTGCAACTGTTCCTCCATCAACACCATGCCCTTGTAAGGCTGCACCGGCAAAGTTAGAGGCATGTACAGGACCCAAGGCCAGGGAACCAGAGTTAAACTGACTCATCAATTAAGCTGCTGCAGCCCCCCCAGACACACAAAGGCACACTGACCTATATTACCACTGGGGTTACTTCCACTCCCAGAACCTTGCAAGCCAGTGCAGCCACGTGCAGGCAGCTTAGGAACTAACTTGTTTTCCAATTTCCTGATTTTAGAGCACACAAATGCTCTAAACCACTCTTTGCATGTACCTTACCTGTTATAAAATTTTTCTACTTTTAGGAATGTTGATCTTTAAAATATTTCAAGAATGCCCTACAGAAGTTACCAGTATACTGTATGAATCAACACTGGAATTCTCAATATCAAAGTCCCACATTATTTATTAACTGTTAAGATTTTGCAAGCAGGAATTCTTCCCTTCTGCAGAAACAGACATATTTAAAATATGCTAGTTCACACTTCACCCTGTAAATACAGTATTGTTTATTTCCCTGAATATTTTAAAACTGTTTTTGAAAGTCATACAATCATTCTTACTCTTCTCTCCATATCTAGCAGAATCCATGGCTTGCTCTTTCCTGAAAAATTACAATGTAATATACAAATAATATTTCAGTCTGTGAAAGTCTGATTGTTGTGTATGATTCTGAAAAACACAACCTTAAACATAGACAGTGTCAAAAAAAAACCTGTCAGCAACAACAAAAAAGTATCTGTTACTTCATGAACAGTTCCTTTGAGGGCACTACTAGCCCAAGAAGAAACTTAGTTTCGTCGGAAGACAATTTTTCATGAAACTGAGTTCTCATTAGAGTTTCAGCACTGGGTTTCATTCTGCATCAGCTTCAGAGGAGATTCAGACCAGGGCTTAAAAAGAGCATGCCTGTGGGACACAAGATTAAGTTGCCAAGTTATGGAGAGCAAGTGACTTCAGTGCGCGTGTGTGTCTCATTCTTCCGAACTTACTAAGGGCAAAGCATCTTCTCTATGGCAGACTGAAGGAGTAGACACCAAACAAGCACTCTAACCCTTGCACGCTCTGGGCACCTTCACCTGTTGACCATATATCCCAATCCACGCACCACAGCATCACAACTATCCTCAGGGTGAGCCTAGTGGCTTGAAATCACTCATTTAGAAAACATCAGGGTTACTTTCCATCAGTGAGAGCATCTACACCATCCTCAAGACAGGCAAGCTACTTAAGCCATTCAGGCCATACTCTGCCTCTCCGCACCAAAAGTGGGGGAGGCTTTGCTATTCTCTGCACGAGATAACAGATGGGCATCAGCGATGCTGCATGACCCTGTGAGGTGAAACACCTACAGGTATTAATACTGCAGAGAACCTTAGCAAGGTCAACCCTGCTCTGCCACCAAGGGCTGACCCTGCCTGGAAATACCATGCCAAGACCTTGTCCGCACGGGAGCCCTCCCATCACGAAGAGGAGGCAGACACAGCAAGCCCCTTGGGCAGCAAAGGCCAAGCCAACGTTTATAGAAAGGAGTGAGAAATGTAAAGACTCAACGTAAATGTGAGATTATTAGCTTGCTACTGTTTTAAACACAACATTTGGCAGTCTGCTCTCCCTACTGGCAGCTTTCACAGAAAACTTAGCTGTCTGGATTTTTCCAAGATTTCTTTTTTAATAAATTATTTTATGCTTGCAGGCACGCTATGCACGTATAAGGAAAATTAGATTATACTATGCACTAGAAACACTTTCAAGGCTGGAAGGTCTACTTGGCAGATCTTTGTCAGCCACAGAAGTGTTTCAGAAGACCACGTATGACTGCTTAGAGTTCAATCCCTTGGGCTTCATTCAGAAGCTGTTTCTCATGGGGTGGAGGCAGTTTGTTGGCATTAAGACACTCCAAGATCACTCTCACTCAAGCTAGATCTGAGTAACATTTTAAAGCCTCATAGAATAACATTATTTACAGAAGATATTCAGAAGAAATAAGGTATGAGTATGAAAAAAACCTCACTATCCATCTAAAGTGCTTTAGAGAGAGTTTTCAATTAAACCTCTGAATGAGCCAGGAAGGGATTAGTTACCCCCCCTCCCCTTTCATCTCATCCCCCAGGAAAGCTGAGATACCACAAGTTTAGGTGGAGTGCCCAGGGTTACTAAGTGAATTGGAAGCCCATCTACAGTTATTACACAGCACAGCAGCTAAGTTCTGCACTCAGGACAGTGCATTTATCCTGTAATGCATGTTGAACAAAAGCAAGCGATCTTTATTCCCAATTCAGTCACATCTCCTGAACAGCGAATGATTCTGCAGCGTTTCTCAAAAGCCTTGATTTGCACTAACATGGCGAGGTGGTGCAACCGCACAAGCAGGAATGTGCAGGCTTCCCTAGGCTGGCACATTGGGATGACACAAGTCCTTCCTAGACGGTTGGGAAGAAAGTCTGCTGGGTCCACCCAGGCCTATTAGCAAGCCTTACCAAGACAGTGTCCTCCTACAACCTAGGATGCAAACACTTAGGTCTGGGGCAACTCCTTTCACACAGGTACCTACAAGCTGGAAACAAATGGACAGGATTGAAACTAGCACATAAACAGAAAGGTGCCCATTCAAAAAAAAACCCCACACCCTCTTTTCTTTTACATCTTTTTGAAAATTCCAGGGCAGATGCTCTCAGGCCATGTATTTGTGCCTGCAAGGGAGCCAGCCACCTGGGGGATTTGAATAAAGACCATCTGCTCCCAACCCTGAGAGAGGGCCAGCAGGTTTTCTGGAAAATAAAGGAAGGGAAAGCCCGAGCACCACCTGTGCATCCTGGGAGCCTCCCTGTGTCAGAGCCAGGAGACCCCTCTGCTCTCACAGGGCGACAGTGGGTGGGAAACAGATGGCAGGACTCAGGGAGAAGGCAGGCAGAGGGATTAGGAGACACAACAACAGTAAAAGGAGGATCAAGGTACAAAGACCACAAATTATTAAAAAAAAAAAAAAAAAGAGGGGGGGTAGGAAGGATGTCAGAGAAAACAGGAACAAGACAGTCCAAGCATGTGAAATCTTGAGCTTTTGCCACTTCTTTCTGCACATCTCTACTTTGATGCTCCTCCAGCAGAGGAGAGGGCGTGCCAGCACGTGTAGTGCTACACGTGGCAGCTGGTGGATGTGCAGAGAAGGTGGAAAGGGGTGAAACACAAGTGCCATTTTTCCCAACTGTCGCAACATCCTGAGTGTGAAAAGCTGAATGCTAGATTTACACTACTGGGGCAGTGTTTTGTTATTAACTTTACATTTTATGAACCTTTGTGCTTCTGGAGGATTGTGAAACAAAATAAGGAAGGAAACCAGACATGAAAAAATACCCCACTGAGAGTAGACATCTTTTATGATTTTGATATAAAACAGTTTCTATAGACACTTGTTAGCATGGACTTCAGGCTCTCATTCACAAACTTAACATGTGATTTGAAAAGGGGATCTAAATAGCAAAGCTTTTTGAAGAGACAGAAATGAGCCTACTTCAGGCAAATAAAACCTCATTTCCATTCTTGGTCTGAAAAAAGTTAAAATTCCCCCCCTCCCAATTAACTATGACTGTTTCAAAGGATTAACTGCCATCAGTTTCCAAGTACACTCACTAGCTGTGTTAAACTAAGCATGTCTAGGAAACTAAGGAATTAAACAATGTCTCTAAATAGAGTTTCAGGACCAGTACTGTGTACTGATATTCCTTGTGTGGGCACATGAATGAGTTGCCATTTATAAGGCATGCTAAAACCAGAGGTAATTATAAAAGGTGATTACAGTGACTGTGTAGATAATAAATATGCTGATGATTCTCACACAGAGCACAGGGGGATTTGTGGTGCAGTAATGAATTCAAAAAGCTGTTCAGCAAGAAAAAACACAGAGGAAGAGAAAAACAGAGAGGAAATTTAATAGTAGTAGCTGTCTATTGTACAGTGCAGTGAAGAGAACAAATCCTGCAACATCAGCTGCATAGTTCTGCAAGTCAGATTCCCGGGAAAATTTTATAAATCCTTTAATTAAACTTTCAAGTTTCTTTTCAGTTCCCTATATTTTAGAAAAGTCAAAGCCTTCATCTTCTCACAAATATTTTTGCAACTTCTATGCCCATGGCCAAATGAACTGAAGCACAGATTTGCCACAGCCTAGAACAAAACAATTTAGAGGACGTGAAAGCAAGTAAAATTCCTAAACCCAGCAGACATGTGCCTTCTCCTATGCAAAAGCCCGACTGCTACTTCATTTTTATTTTTATTGCTGGCAGCTCTGTTTTTCCGATAGCCTCATGTTCAAAGCAGAGCTGCAGAAGCCCTGTCTCAACTGTTGAGTACCAAATGAGAGCTAAATAGCAAGAACAGCATTCTTAGCTTTAGAGCTGTTCAGTTCATAATTTAACACACGTAACAACACTTTTGGCTGTGTTTTAGAAGGGAAAAGTGAGATTTGCAGATAGCACTGGTGAACAGACAGCTCTGAAAAACACGTATAGCAAAACATCACATGGGCTCTTTACAAGGAGTAAGTCACTGAAACTGTTACACAGTGAATCATACTGAATGATCTAACAGCTCTTTAGTCTTGGACCTATGGAATCAATAGTCATCAGGAGCCTTCCCATCTCAAACAGTACAAAGCCACACTCTTACCCATTCCATGCATGTGATTGTGGGATCTATTTTTCTTGCTCTGGTCAAGAGGAACCTTTCATTCAGATAACTTACCTACAGCGTAGAGAAGGCAAAACTAGGATTTCACCACTGCCTCTCAGACCCACCCCAACCCTGCAGACCGCCTGCACCTCACTCTCCAGCTCCCAGTACTCCTTGCATCGCCCCAGCACTGTCTCTGCAGATACCTCCTCCAGGATTCTCCTCCTACTCTCTGAGTCTCTGTCCTGGACTGGATAATGGATCCCAAAAGAGGTTGTTCCTCTACCATTGCTGTGGCTTTACAACACTTTTACAATAACTGTCTCCATCATTTCTTCCCTCCGTACTGCTGTCACCCCCAGTCTCCTCGATTCTCTGTGAGTTTCCCCTGGTGCTTCTCTGTATTCGTGCCAGAAGCACTGCTTCCTGTGCTGCTTTATCCTCACATCTCTATCTTATCTGCAGCCCTCCTTTAGCTCTCTCACTAACAGAGAGAATCACTCATTTCACTTGTTTTCTCCCCTCCCAAGCACCCCTGCCTTCCCCTCCCCCTGCAACACACTCAGTAACAAAGACATCAACCTGACAGTCACCTGGCCATCGCTCACCCACACTGCTCACTCCAGCCTATTCCTGCATTCAGCCTTTTGCAGTGGTTTTACTAACTTCTCCAACAGCCTTCTCCTCCCTGTTCCCTCTTTCCAAGCTTCCCATCAGCCCTCAGCCAGGTTCCTCTTCCTGAAGGAAGTTGTAGTTCTCCACTTCTCTAACCATTCCTTCAGCACATCTTACCAGTGACCATCTACTGAAGGGTAAGATCAAGATGAGGAGCTCTTGAAATCCTGTCCTTTAGAAACACATTCTTTGGAGCAAGTGCATCTCAAGTCTGTCTTTGGTCACCACCTTCCTCTGTAGTGTCTAAGCCTGGACTGGTTCTCAAGACCATTGTGTAATATTGCTAAGCAAGAACTTCCTATTTTTTATACACACCCACACCATTAGTTTTAGACATCGAGAAGTTACATTTTTGCATTCTTTATCGTCTCTTCCTGTGTTCTGAATAATGCCAATGCAAAGTCAGCAATGGATAAAATACAAATTTTAGAAGACTGCATTTTTAAAATAAACAAAAACCACAAAAACCAAACCAAACCACCACATTTTAAAAGATGTCAGAAAGCGAAGCAAAGAAGCTGGAAGAAAGGAACACATGGAGGACCGATATCTTTCCTACAAGAGACACATCAGGTACTTTCTTCTAAGAAAGATCGATCTAAGGTACTGAAAAAAAAACAGCAGGTCAATGATGGGCAATTATAGCTAAATACAGGACAGTTTTCAAGTGCACAGCTTCCCCAGGAGCCAACACTATGGTTAATGCATTATGAGCCTCCTGCCAGCTGTCGCTCAGGAATGGCCATGACAAGAAACCAGCCAGCCTTTTCCATTGACACTTTGCCAGCAGAGACACTGCCTTGTTGGCCCAGACATCTCTATTCACTAGCATTCTTGACACTAGCAGCCCAGGCTCTGTCCATTCCCCATATGACCAAGAAAAGCAACAGCTCCTCTGTTTCTATTTTCTTTTCCACCCATGACAGTAGCCTGTACAGAAGAATTAAGACTGGCATTGCAGATTTTAATCTGCCAGCTGAAGTACATGCCTTACTCACAGCTTGATGTTACTGCAGAAGCGCCAAGACTATGAGCTTCAGTGGTCCAGCATTTTTAAGTCAATATTCTTTTCTGATATAAACACCTTTTTTGTATGTATACACACTAATGCTGCTAAGAGCAGCAAAATAAAAGCTTCAGCCAAGGTTTCTACCATTTGTTTGTCCTGGAGATGCCAACTACCCCATCACTGCTGACAGGGTTCATCCAGTTTTCCTTCTTTGGTAAAAACAAATACATTGTGCTTGGCACTAGCATAGGACTAAGGCAGAGAAAGAATGGGCATGGAAAAGAAAGTAAAAACCACAGCAACAAAACCTTTAATTTCAGAAATGTGGTTCTAAGGAGAAATCAACTTTGTTTTCAGACTAAAGAGCTTTAATTTTGTCTCACCAAACACAATGGACTCTGGACATGAGCTCACTGGCTTCCAGGTCACTTTTGATGTGATACTTCATGTGACAGATGTCCTTGCATAGACAACTAGGCCAGATAGATGTTTTTCTCCTTTTCCATTCTCTTCCTCACTGTTTTTCCAATTTGTCATATATGTACTTTTCTCTCCACATATTTTTCTTACCACACTTCATTTGCAACAGTTTCCTCGCACTTTAGGGCAATTCTACAATAGCCTTCTGGCATGTACATATTGGTACACCTGAACTGATCATACAAGCACAGAGGACAGAAAAGCTGGAGGACAAATGATTCACCTATGGCAGACTACATCCTGGGTCACTTGCAGCAAGGAGTGAAGAAACAGGACTTTCAGCAAACAGTTGCTGCTCTAGCTTTGTTAAGAAATCACTATGACATGTGTGTGACATGCAAACACACAGATATATTTCTATGTACAGGTATGTAAATATAGATGTTACATATTAGATACATTGAACTGTGAGACTCAGAGGTACTATTTGTAGTTTGGCTACAAACACATATAGTTAAAAACATGTTTGTAATTTGGCCTGTTAGGAGACTGGTTGGCAGAGTTCCTTGGGAGGCAGCTCTGAAGGGGTAAAGGAGCTCAGGAAGGCTGGACATTCTTCAAGAAGGAAACCTTAAAGACACAGGAGCAAGCTGTCCCCGTGTGACAAAAGACAGCCAGCAGGGAGGACTGGTCTGGGTGAACAGAGCGCTCTGGCTGCAACTTGGGGAAAAAAAGGAGAGTTTGTGACATTTGGAAGAAGGTGCAGGCAACTCTGGAGGACCACAAGGACGTTAAGAGGATATGCAGGCAGAAAATCAGAAGGGGCAAAGGCAAACAGAAGTTAATCTGGTTATTGCCATAAAAGACAGTAAAAAAGTATTTGTATAAACACATTAGCAACAAAAGGAGGGCTAAAGAGAATCTCCATCCACTACTGGATGCAGGAGGAAACACAGTGACAAAGGATGAGGAAAAAGCTGAGGTACTTGATGCTTTCTTTGCCTCTGTCTTTAATATAAGACCAGTTCTCAGGGTACCCAGCCCCTCGAGGTGGAAGACAGGGACAGGGAACAGAATGAAGCCCCCATAACCCAAGGGGAGATGGTCAGTAACCTGTTACACCACTTAAGACACACACAAGTCTATGGGGCCAGATGGGATCCACCCCGGGTGCTGAGGGAGCTGGCAGAAGCTCTCACCAAGACACTGTCAATCATTTATCAGCAGCCCCGGCAAACCAGGGAAGTCCCTGCAGATAGGAGGTTAGCCAACCCGACACTAGTCTACAAGAAGGGCAGGAATGAGGATCCGGAGAAACTACAGGCCTGTCAGCCTGACCTGGGTGCCGGGGAAGGTTATGGAGCAGATCAGCCCGAGTGCCATCACGTGGCACGTGCAGGACAATCGGGGTTCAGGCCCAGCCAGCATGGGGTTATGAAAGGCAGGTCCTGCTTGACTAACCTGATCCCCTTCTATGACAAGGTGACCCGCTTAGTGGATGGGGGAAAGGCTGTGGACATTGTCTACCTGGACCTTAGGAAAGCCTCTGACACCATCTCCCACAGCATTCCCCCGGAGAAACTGGCTGCTCGCGGCTTGCATGGGTGCACTCTTCCCTGGGTAAAAAACTGGCTGGATGGCTGAGCTCAAAGAGTGGTGGTGAGCGGAGTTACACCTGGCTGGGGGCCGGTCACAAGCGGTGTTCCCCAGGCCTCAGTACTGGGGACAGTGCTGGTTAGTATCTTTATCAATGATCTGGGTGAGGGAATTGAGTGCACCCTCAGTGAGTTTGCAGACGACACCAAGTTCATCTTGGTGGAGGGCAGGACGGCTCTTCAGAGGGATCTGGACAGGCGGGACCCATGGGATGAGGCCAGTTGTATGAGGTTCCACAAGGCTCCATGCCGGGTCCTGCACATGGGTCACACCAGCCCCACACAGCGCTACAGGCTGGGGGCAGAGTGGCTGGAGAGCTGCTGGTGGGAAAGGGCCTGGGGGTGCTGGTCAACAGCCAGCTGAATACAAGCCAGCAGTGTGCCCAGGCGGCCAAGAGGGCCAACAGCATCCTGGCTTGTATCAGACACAGTGTGGCCAGCAGGACTAGGACAGTGATTGTCCCCCTGTACATGGCACTGGTGAGGCTGCATATCTCAAATCCTGTGTCCAGGTTTGGCCCCTCACCGCAGGACAGACCCTGAGGTGCTGGAGCGTGTCCAGGGAAGGGCAATGAGGCTGGTGAAGGGTCTGGAGCACAAGTCCCATGAGGAGCAGCTGAGGGAACTGGGGCTGTTTAGCCTGGAGAAAAGGAGACTCGGGGGAGACCTTATCACTCTCTACAACTACTTGAAAGGAGGCTGTAGCAAGGTGCGGGTCAGTCTCTTCTTCTCAGTAACAAGCAATACGACAAGAGGAAATGGCCTCAAGGGAGGTTTAGATTGGATATTAGGAAAACTTTCTTTACCAAATGGGTTCTCAACCATTTCCCTGGGCAGCCTGTTCCAATGCCTGAGTCAAGATCCCTGGAGGTGTTTAATAGATGTGTAGATGTGGCACTTAAGGATATGGTTTAGCAGTGGACTGGGCAGTGCTAGGTTAACAGTTGGACTTGATGATCTTAAAGGTCTTTTCAAACCTAAACAGTTCTATGATTCTATTCTAATTTAACACAAGAAAACAAATACAATTTTTATTTAACATTTCAGATGAGGGGGGTGAAGAACCCAATAAACTACTCACCAGAAAGAGGATCTTTGCCAATCATTAAAACATTTGGTAAATTCATTACAATCAGCTGCTGAAGGACCTCCTAAACAAAAGAGAAGAACAGGCAAAGCTCAGTATGAAGGAATCCAAATCAATCACACCACAAAGAATACAGAACACCATCGATTACAAAGCTTTTAAAATACTGGCAGGTCAGAGGTCACAAGAGGAAGCCCCACTTGACAGAGAAATCAGTATTTGAAGACAGCATCAAGTTGCACAGCTAACATACCCTAATTGCGTCCTTTAACAATGGCTAATATAGAACTTAAAAGGTCCCATGGCACTAATCAGGATAAATGCACAGCCATGCCAGGCACACCAATCAGTCATGCCGTTACCCCAGGCATGACCTGTATTCATTTGATGTTCAACATACAGCTGCTGTCACATTTCAGGGCATATAAATGCAGCTGGTTCAAAGGTACCTAAGCCATTCTGTTAAGTTTGAGTAATTCAAATAATTGGTCAAATTATTTCATGGGTCTGAGATTTTAATGATGGGCTGGGGAAATGGGTGTGGGAGAAAGCTATTGAACAGGCATCTAGCACTGCTCAGAGAAACTGGATTTAAAATTCTAGATTTGTGTTGTTTTTAATGGGGACTAAAACAGATTTAAGTATGTCATGAACCTCACTTAAAGGTCATTTTATTTTGGGGAAGGTGAGAGAAAGGAGGTACGCTGCTTGGTCAGATTCAACATCTGAATGTCAGCTGCCTGAAGCTACTCCAAAATGACAGAATGGCCTTAAAGGAAAGGCTACAAGCCCTGGTGCAGGCAAAATCCTTGATGGTGGACAAATAAATGTATTACGATGGGGACTCTGCATTGTAATACAATCAGCCAGCAGTAAAATACAAAGCATGGGAGTGGAGTTGTTAGCTTCAACTTGCAGTTACCAGCATCCACTTGTGATGATCCGAAGAAAACATTTCTCAGGCAAGTATTTATTTCACATAAAAAGCGTGGGAAGAGAATGGTTGTGTGATTAACACACTGTGCTGGGATTCAGGAAACAAAGGTTCGCACACACAACTCCACCAAATGTTTGGCAAGTGCCTTTTCCCTGCTTGTTTCAACTTCCCAACCTACCTCTAGGCCACTGGGAGGGCACACGCATTGATACTTGCAGAGCATTCAGAGCCAGGGGGAAAAGTACTGCAGCAGAGCACAGAAACACATTTCCTGAAACAATCACCCATTCACCCAAACACTTCCCCTCTGAGTTATCCCATTGTTATTTCTTCGCTTTCAAAGTTACCACAGGAGGAAAATTAAGCCTAATTGAAAGAGGAAATATTTCTGTGAGCCTGCAGTATTTCATAAGTAATCAAGAGTGGATATTGTAACAAAAAAAGTTTTGGAGGTAACACATTTCATTATTTTTTCCTCTGATCCACACCCAAAACATACATGGAAGTATCTCCGCGTCACAGCTAATGGGGTTTTTAGTGCTGTTAAGAAGACAGCTCTACAGACCTTTATGCAACGTATGTTTGGCTAATGTGGACCAAGCATTCACCGAGTCATTAGCCAAATGCATTTTATAGTTTGAGCACTGGAGACACATTAAACTGTTTCTTTGCATCTGTTACCAAAACAGGTGCAAAACCTATTGGATTTAACAGCACATGGCTGGACTGCAGTATCTGCTATGACAACACAGCTTGGCACTGAGGTTTTAAACAGAAAAATCAGAATTCGCATATACCAAAGTATTGAGCTTTAACCAGCAATTTCCATGGGAAAAAAGAAAAAAGAATTGTGCTTCCAGTCACCCAGCGTGTGGAGCGGCACTGAGGCAGGAATGCATAAGGAATTTGCGTTGTCTTTGTGTAATCATCAGATCGCTAGCTATTTAACTGGCAGACACAAAAGATATTACAGCTAACCTTTATGCTGTTAACATTCCCATGAGCTCCTTCTGTAAAATTGAGTATACCATCCAACATAACCATGACTGAATGCTCTCATAACTGTTTGAACTTAGTATTTTCTGGCAAGAACCAGACAGTCATCAAACACTAGCAGAAAAGCCCCAAGTCTGCAAAGAGCAATTTCTTAATTCAGATTGAAAGATTCAAATTGTTGCAAGAGTTGATATTCTGACCCATTTATTTTTAAAAGAAATTATTTAAACAGATTATTATCTATATTGTTCCAAATGCCTTCACCTTCAGATTACTGCTTGTGATGATAATACCTAGCTATCATGCAGTGGATCTCACTGGTAGATCTCAACACTTTATAGAGGAAAGTCAATGTCATTGCCCTCCTTTTCCACGATACAGAAAGTGAATTAAAGAAACAAAGTTACTTCTGTTTCATAAACTATCCTCTGTTAACAGGGATGTATCAATTAACCATCCACACACAGCTACAACGCATTTCATCTCACAGTTAACTGAAAGCTCTTACACTGACACTGATGAATGTAGCTCAGATTTTGTTTGGACTAAACACAAAGTTACTAAGGCTCAGCTGACAGGAGGGGATTGCCTCAGTAGCTGGGATAATGTGACCATGTCTTGGGTCCATTGCTAAAAATCTCACATCTGGAAACAGAACCAAATTCCTCTCCCCTAACAGCAAATCCAGAATTCTTCAACTACTGTCACTTATCAATAATTTGTTTTCCTTTCCTTACCTGAAGCAAAAATAACACAGGTTGACAAGTGAAATGCTGTGCCTCAGTTGAGCCTCTCTGGTTCCCTCACCATCTTACCATCCCACCCTGACGACCCCACAAAGAGAAATTCGGGCTTCAGGCAGGGAGCTGTGTTGCTACAGCCTGTGAACCAGCACCGAGGACCAAAGGCTCCAAAGACCCAACTGTCCCCCAGGATAAGCTACACTGGATGGTGGGTTGGACCTGGACACGCTGCTGAAGCCCAGCCAGCAAAAGAGACTGTAGATAAAATGCAACATTCCCCCACAAGGGCAGCAATTGTATTATATAATAAGGATGGTGTTATGCTTGAAATCAAACACAGCTGCAAGACCCTGCAGCAGAGGCAGAATTAGCATGTATGTGTCCTTCTGCCACAGGCGACCAGCATGGCTAGGGGCAGCACACCCAGCCAGGAGCTGCTGGAGAGCAAAGCAGGGTTTTCAAACACTTTAAATAGCCCACAAAACCCCTCAGTACTCCAGAAAGCAACTGTACAAGAAAAAAAAACCCCAGTTCTTCCTGTGAAAAACCTTTTAATCATTTTTACAGCACAACTAAACCTTGGTTAAAACAGTAAAAGCTACAGCAACAACATATGGTAACAACTTCCCCGATTATTAGAACAATTAGAGTCTGAGCTGCCAGCTTTACACCTACACCATTAACTAACTTGGAGGCCAGCTACTGCAGGAATCATTTCCCTCAGACCACCGTTTGCCCTTTTTGTTTTGTCATTGCTAATGAGATTGCCATTAAAAAATAATGTTGGTATCGGAAGTGTTATTTAAGGAATCCAATTCAGAATAAATCCCCATCAGGCATCTGTGCAGCATCTGTAGGTGCCTGAAATGCCCCTCTGCCAAAGGCCATGATATTTTAAGCTTGAAGAGATTTGTCCAAAACCTCAGCTCTTTTTACAGCAGCGATGATTGCAAGAAGGGATGATGCTTCTAGCTGGCAGGTCAACACCCAACACCATTGTAAAATATAAAGATCAACAGTCAAGTCTTACACTACTTGAGCCAGACCCCCAAACTGAGTCAAAAAAGCCCAAAAAAGGTTTCTGCATGCAGAGTTACATGACCCTGTACTGATTGAGAGGGCTTTAAGTGAAGGTCAAACTGGGTGTTCAGTCCTTGATCTTGTCTTTGATCAGTCCTTGCCCAAAGCATGAAGCAGGCTGAGACAATCAGCTGATCTGAGCAACAAGAAGGATACTGCCTAAGCCAGAGGTAAATTTTGCTGAAAGCAGCTAGGCACTCTAGGACTGGTACCCCAAGGATTCAAAAACATTACTAAAGTTACCTAGAAATCACGAGATTAAACATAAATAAATAAATACTGTGCTCTCATTAGCAGCCTTCTGGCATCTAAGCCCTGGCTGCACACTTACTTCACATTTACAAGCTGTTTGCAATTACTTTGTTAAGAAAGGAGCTTAAAAAAAAATAGAGCTGAAAATTCCCCCGTATTGATTCTAGCAGTCGACGGCTTCAAGAAAAAAAAAAAAAAAAGAAAAAAAAAACAACCACACACAAAACCAAAACACACCACACAAAAAGACCCTCACCAAGACAAGTACAAGACCCAGGATAAAATTCTAAGCAGTGAGTTAAGTGCTTAGGCGTATTAAGAGCATGAACAAACATAATTGTTCCATCTAAATTTCCTAACCTGCTTCTGGAATGCTGAGGCACATTTTACCTACTCTTTTTATCCTTCCAAGATCACACACCCCGGATGTTTGCTCTCTGCCTCAGATCATCAGAAAAGATGCAGCAGCAGCTCCCACACTCAAGTCACCATGGTCATATATTAACGTTTTATTTACCTGTAACAGGGTAAGTGGGCCCCTTGTAATTTTGTAGGAACAAAGTCTTCTTGGTCCATACTACACTTCAATACACATTTACTTCTTAAAAATACATGTGCAACAGCATGGAATAAAATGGTCTTAAGGTATTATTCTTGGCTGTATTTTTTAAGTGCCAATGTAAGCAAGCCAACAGCTCTTGCAAACAATGCATTGCTAGGAAAGGAGTAGGTAAAATTGTCCTTTCCATGGCTGAGAGACCAGACAAACACAAACTACATAAAAACTTTCCCCTGCACTGCAGTACAGCACAGCATTAATGTACGGTAACTACTAGCTTCTCATGCAGAATCAAATTAACCTCTGCCTGAATCCTAAACAAGAAGCAAGTGCTAAATAAATTATGTAAGAACAGCGGCAGTCTACCGGCCATTGTAATTCAATGCTCAAGCCAAGCAATTCCATTTAAGTATATTGCTTGGCTATAAAATGTTAATTGCCCAGCTGACTGGAAGCCAAATGGTGCTCTCCTACTTAAAATGCCCACGAGGAAAAACCATCACCAGCTTTATTTATACCAGCAAGAGCAAACACTACCCTAGCCAGGGAATCTGGCTTACATTTCAGCTGGAACTCAGGCCAATGAAGCAGGAAAGTTCAGCAGAGTCCTACCTGTTCAGCAAAGCCAACATCTTTCTCCGATAACCTCAGTATGGATATGATCTCGCTAACATCCTTGGAGTAGGAAACAACTGGAGGAGGACACATTACACTTGGATAAGGTCTCAGCAGGAGTCAGCAGCCATCTGCACCAGCTCAGAGCCTCCCAGCACCAGCATGAGGTGGCAGCTTTGCCTCTACACATCTTAAGGTACTTTTGGATGCTACCACAAAGACAGGCTGGGAGCTGCGTTTCTCAGGCAAGCTGTACTCCAAGTCCAAGGGACAACTGAACTCAAGCCTTTCTGGAATCAGAATTTTAAAAAAGAGTGAACACTCACTGATGGACAAGTTCTAACATCAAAACATTTTAAACAAATTGAGTCACAAAAGTTGTTTTTTAAGTACGGGGTTTCAAAGCTTCCAGTTTATTTTCAATATAATAATGAAAACAAGTTATTCTGCAGCCTACAACAAGGAGGTTATGTTTTAAAAGAAAAAATATTTGTCTTCCAATATATATAATTTTTAAGGGATTTTTTTTTTTATTATTTCGCTATGAGGAATGGTGTGAGGGAAATTTATAGCAAGATTCTGTAAACTGTACAACAGGGTCCCACAAAAGATTAGACAAGATGAAACAAGTCGTTGCTGGGGAATGACAAGGAAGCGAAACACAAACAGGTCTTTTATTGAGAAGTTTTCCACGTACATCTTACCATGCGAGCATGCCTGATGACACTACACATGTGACTCAGCACTCACTGTTTCCCTGCCAACACATCATATACATGATAAAATTTGATTAAGAACTTTGCTCATCTCTGCAACAATTGTATTCGTTAAGTGACAGACTGAAGGATTAACTGTCTTTAAAGGGATTTTTTTTTTCTCCTGAAAACCAGCAAATTACAAAGCATGCTTCTGAAGACCCTTCAAGTGGAAACCCAAAGGCCACTAAAATAACTGTTGCCTCATCTGCTGAAAATAATCAGTTCTGACAACTGTAGACTGGAATCTCAGTGGGAGGGGATGTGAAGGAATCATACCTAGTCTTAGCCATGCTCAGCATGTGTGGGGTGCAGATATACATTCAGTATTTTTTTGTCATTTGGTGTAAATATACAGTATATAAGATCAGGTTTTGTTACAAAAAAATTACACATATGCAATTTGGATAGCACAAAGTATCATATAAAAAAACCCAACACCTAGAAAGGACTCTGGCACAACTATCCACCTAATTCATTGTTACAGCTCAGGTTTTGTTATTTGTATTAGAGTAGTGGAGAGGCCCCAGCCCAGAGCAAAGCCTCATCCACTGCAAGCTGTAAAGATACATAGTGAGACAAACCTGGAACAAAGAGCTTGTCATATATATGTAAGGCATAAATAGGCTGACAAAAAAATAGTAACAAGCAAAGGAAGGAAATGAAAGTAAGATTCCCTGGTTATAATGTGATCCATTGTACACACTCTTGCTGCTTTATGAACTGGTTAAATGAACTGCTCCAGGCTGGCACAGAACTAGATCACTCCAGACCATCAGAGGGCAAGGCAAGTCCTGATAAAAGTATTTGATTTAAGATCAATTCAAATTGTTTACAGTGCACATTGTTTACAAGGTGTAACAAAAATTCTATGTATATTTAAATAAAGGTATTTTTATATATGTAAAAGTATTTTAGGACACAGTTTTACTTCTAGCCCACTAGAATAAATAACAGAGAAACTTCACCCCCACACACCTCTGTTTCAGAGGAAATAGTTTTTTTTTAATCAAACTAAATTTAAAAAAATGTGCATTTACTTCTAAAGTATGAAGTGTTCAATAGCTATGTAACAGCAGATTTGCTACCCTAGTTTCACTGACTCCAAGATGAATCACTTATGCTAATACAACATACAGCTCTATTTGTGCCTGGTGGCAATAGTGATTTGACCCAGAGAGGAGAAAATCCAATTGTGGAGCACTGTGCTCTGCTTTTATTGCCAGCAGCACCTTTGACTAATTTACCTAGTTTGCTGAAAATAAAAAGCCTATTGATTTATCCTCAACTACTCTCTTCAAATCATGTGCAAGTGACTTCACATGTTTGTAACAGTATCCAGACAAATTACTCACGACTTCTATTTTATTTCACATTAGATTTGTCCTGGGGTGGTTTATGCAGTAACAGGGAATATGAAATGTGCTGTGTTAAAGGCCTGTCACTTTACATTACAAATATAACCAGCTAAAATGCAATCCATCTGTTGAACACGCTTCCAGCTAATCTATGGTGGTCTCCAAGGGCCGTAATAATTTAGCCTAACACACATTAAAAAGAAACCCCACAGGCCATCAGAACAGACTTGAAGCACTTCTGAATTCTCTAAAACTCAGCACCAAGCACACTCACTTGTTTTTAAAGGAAGTCAGTCTTCCCATACACAGTTTAAGCATATTTTGCTGGGATAATAAAGACAAAAGTTTTCATATCAAACTAAAACTGCACAAGTATATTTCAGCTTTTAACACTGAAGCCTGACCACAATACATTAGCCATGCAGAACTCCAAAGAACAAACTGCTCCCCCGCCCATGTTCAAAAAAATTTAAATGAGAAAATTTACAATATTAAAATACCACTCACCATCAAGAAAAACACCAATACAATAAAAGCACTTCTAGAAAAATTACACGTAAGGTGTTTTCTACTATTTCCCTTTGTACAAGTATCTCTAAGACTTGTGGGTTTTATATATATATATACACACACCCTAAATGGGCAAATGATACTAGTTCACATAAAATACATTTAATTCATTAATACAGTTTCTATACTGCCATGAAAGAGTGCAAAATGATTAACCCAAGGCAAGCATATGGCAAGTCGTGGGGCTTAAAGGTTCAGAGCTACAGATCTGCATTGTAACTTCAACACTGCAATATAAGTCCCAGGCTCTAAAAAAATACCAAGAACTCCAAAGAAGCAGCCACCCACTGGGGTGACAATCATAATGCAATGTCTGAAAAAAGAGCAGCCAAAAGTACAGGAATAACAAAGGAGTTAAGAGACAGGAAGATGTAGGAATATTAGTTACACATCACAGCAATATTGCTTTCCTAAAGATGAAAAATGAGCAGAAGCTGCTTCTGTAGTATACTTCTCTAGTGTCAGTATCAAGTAATCTACTAGTGTAAATGTCACTTGAAAGAAAGATGCATCTGGGGGAAAACTCTGTAAAACAAACTGTTAATCCCAGAAGAGGAATGTGTGACAAGAACCATTTTGAGATTCTCTAGTACAAATATTGAAAAGTCAAACCAAAGCCAATTGTTTAAATAAGAAAACAAATCTGTGAAACTAGAAAGAAATTAATGAAGCAGGGAGGGGACACACGAGAATGGGATACTTTCAGGATTTCTAATGAATTCCTTGTTATGAACAATATTTTAGTAGCAAACAGAAGGCGTAACAGATGCAACCGAGCTCAATGTGAGTGTATGAATCAATTTTCATCAGTGACTAAGGGTAATATTAAGCAAAACAAACATCCAGGTTGATTGTTACTAAGCTGATACTCTTACATCCTGTTCGAAGCAGAACTTGCTAGTAATTTTCAGTCTACCCCTCAGTCCCCAAAACCAACAAGCCGCTTTACCCTGCCATCCTTATTAACACTGGGTAACGTCGTACTGTCTCAGTAACCCACTCGATTGCTGTGGGGTCAGATCAGAGAAAAGTATTCCTCATTGTTAGCAAAAGGTGCCATGCCTCGCCTCCACTACATCCAAACATCCTCAGAGCTGCTCCAATATGAAGTAGTTAAATGCTGAGAAACAAGCACAAACATGCTCAGTTTTTCCAGGATCACACTCCCTGAATAAACAAGTTTTAATTCATGTTACGTTTGAGAAACTTTTATGGATGGTACTGGAGAATGCACAAAACACCACCGAGAAACTGAGGAACAGTATACACATGAACAGCATTGAGGCAGTGATGACCAACAGAGATTTTACAGGATAACACACTTATGTATTGGTTAACTCACTTTGAAACGCATGAAAAAACTCTGCCTGAAACTCAAGAAAAAATGGTAATCCCAAGACAATTTTTTCCTCCCAGTGAAGAAAAGGGTTGTGACAGTGCTTAAGGAATACCAGAGAACTGAGCAACTGGTCTGTTAGCACTTGGTCCTGCTCTCTCACCCAACCCTCTACCATGTACATATATGTGAAGAAAAAAAAATTAAACATCAATTAAGTTTAAACTGATTAATTTCCAGAATCTTATTTAAAGATTTTTAACCATGAGTTTTCAACAAACAAACTTTCTCATGCTTGGGCAGCTTATGGGCCACCTAGTATTGAACAAGAAATTAACATTTCATTAAGAGTGCAGTCACTACGTCATCAGTTTATTATCTAACTTCAACAGAGGACAGCAGCATGGGCAAGAAAAAGGTCTTGCAGCATTTGCAGACAACCGTGCAAAAATCCATGCTGGATTTACCAGGAAAGCTTTCAGCTGGTCTGAAGGGAAGACAGAAAGAGTAGAAGAACAAGCTATTCTACCCTGCAAGGATGCCTGACCAGACAGTAAGATGCTATGGGACAAATGAGGTGGCTGGGGAAGTATAGGGAGGGAAAGGTGGTATTGACAGTATCTGTAGGTTAAAATAAAAACAAAGGAGCTCACACATGCTACCCATCTGATTACATTAGCTGCTTTCTCATTCATCTCCTGCAACAACCTGACCTATCACAGAGCTCTCTTGCAGACAAACCCCTGTTACCAACCAGCTGAGACCTCAAGTACCAGTAATGCAGAGAGTCCTCAGTTCAGGCACACCCCTGTTAAACACTCCCAGGAAACTTTAAGGGGTATCATTGCATGATAAATGTTATGAGTTTTCCAATTATTCTGAAGCAGAATTTATATGCAACATCATTATCAATATAATCTAATGTACCCAATACCAACACATTCAAGGAACACCCAGACAGTCCCTCCCTACCCAGAAGATTTGCCACTGTAGTAACAGTCTGCAAACTTTTTCTTAAGGTGGGTAGAGGAAGAAGCTTCAAGTCAGATGGGATGGTTCTTCCACACACAAATGTACAGTGGTGTTTCTCTCTGTAGCAAGCAGATTGCCCCAGGCAGGTAACACCCAAGGGATTTCAAAGACCATCAATGCTTCCTGCAGTGTACAGTGGAGAAGCCGCAGTAAATTTCATGTGGCTTCCCCAAAGTAACCTAAGCACCCTAGTGAAAGAAAACAGTCCCAGCATTTAGTGTCAATCACCAGTTTTACCTTTAGCACTGTGCTGTAGTTGGGGGTGAGGTGGGGGGTGTAGGACAACACCTCACAGAAATTAACAGTGGTAAAAACTAATGGTGAATAAAGTGGGAAGGGGCAGCAAGAGGAAACGGGGGTCATGCCCTCAAAATAGCCTCTAGGCCTCTCATTGTTCCCTTTCTGGATTTCCTACACTCATTTGTTTTCAAAAGCAAACAATCTATCTATCTGCAGTTACTGGGTCCCCCTTGGAGGGGGGAACAGTTACCTACAGGGAGGAGACACAGACATTTGCAGTTAACACTTGGCTATTCAGAGTTTACTGCCAATAATTTGCACCTCAGCAGAGCAGGCACTTACCAGGTCAGGCTGCCAGAACAGCCTCCCTGGTTTTCCCAATTTGCTGCCACTGAGCAGTTGACAAAGGAGCCTCCTCCTTGGTTCCACCCCAAGACGACCTTTCCCTGGTATCTGATCACTTTATGAACGGCCAGCCTGGAGCTACCATAACCAAACAGGGTGGTGCTTCACCACACTTAGTCCTCAGCACCGACTCAAGACAAGAGTCCAAGAGGGTACCTGGGACAGCCCCAGTACATCCTCAGTCCCAGGGCACCGGGGCTCAGGTCCCAATCTGTGCCATCCCCATCTCAGCCAAGTTCACTTGCTGCCCCTGCCTTTTTGGCATCACATAGGAACAGAAATACTATGCTCTAGAAAAAAATGGATATACACATATGTATCTATATGCATATATACACACACAGTTATGTGTGTATATATACATGTTTCTGCTACTCCTCCCTGCTTTTACTCTGGAATTACTACACTGCTCAAACCTGGGACAAGCAAAATCCTTCTGGAAATGCCATTAGATTTGCCATACATAAGACTGCCCCATCTTCAAGTATTTAGAAACCCATGGCTCAGCAGCAAGAACACTAGATTTTCACGCCACACCACAAAGCAACAAGATGGCTTCTTAAACATGAAAGTCTGCAAAATAGTAAAGAACAAGCATGACACCAAGGTTAGTCTTTCAAGGGTCAAGAAAATTCAGTTATTCAAGCTATTTTGAATCTGAGAAATCACGCAAAAAATTAGGTGCCCCAACATTTCCTTAAAAAAAAAAAAAAGAAAGAAAAAGAAAAGAAAAAAGGGAAAAAGTGAACACTCAAACATATTGAACAAGTACGGAAAATCACAACACAAGGTGCTGTGGTACATTAAGATTTTAAAACTGCAATTATTGAACTCTCCCTTACGACTGATTCATCCTCTACACACTTACAAAACCCAGTCCCCATCCATGTTCTATTTCGCATGTACAAGAGAAAATAATTAACACTTAGCAGTGAAAACCCACCAAACCACAATGAGTCCACAATCACAGGACAACAAAGATCCCTTTGCTGTTGCAACTGTACAGCAGGGGAAATACTTCCTAGGCAAGAAGAGAGTTATGGCAAAAAAAAAAAGCTGCAAGAAAGGAAAAAGTCACTTCCAACAGCTGCCACATTTCACCTATACACAGAACAGGAAATAGCCAATGTCCCTGTGTGGTAGCTGTTGGGCAAATTTATCAACATCAGTCCAGACTATGCATTCACACACATACTTGCAGGAGCAAACACTCTCTGAAGAAGAATTTTCAGTCTTGCCAGTTCTGAACAGTGCTCCTTTAAGTATCTGAAAGGACTGATTAACCCTGCTTAATACAATCTGTGTAATCTACTGTGAATCTTGCAGATAACTCAAAACTGTTAACATTAATTAAATCAGCAGAGCTTTACTCTCCTTGCTTCCCCACCACCCTCATACCACAGAGCTCAGTTCAAGAGTCCTCTAGCTACAGCCCTAGCAGACAGCTTAGGCAGAGTTAAGCAGCAATGGCAAGCTTCTGATAGAGAAAACCTGGTTAAATAATTTGCGTGTTTTTAAAGAAAACTTTCTCTCCCCATTTAAATACTTTTCTTCATCAGTACTTGCTGGTAGTCACTGCACACAACATCCTGGGAATACCCATATCATAAGAAAAAATGTGAAGGGTGCAGTTTCATCCCAGAAGATTCTTTATGCCATCTGTGACAGAAATAGAGGTAAGCTGTTATCACTATTATTAACATTCAGGAAAGATTAACTTCTAATACTCCTGCTATGCCAGTTTTAAGGCTTCTGACCACTGGATTTTCTATGTAAACAAAATACAATTTCCTTTTAAGCCATGATGTTTAGCATTTGTATGAAAGCAAGTCTCATCTACCACGTGCTCATACGAAAGCCTCACCTATAACTGAAACAAAAAGCAACTTTCAAGACCTTGTATTTACCAAAAAAACAAACCCACAACAACTTAAAAATGGTCACAAGTTTCAAAACCAGCAGGAGCCCCCCAGATACATGGGGCTGCTCTGGCTACAGGCAGAAAAGGCAGAACTATGCAGACTACCAAAAACCTTTTCTAGTATTAGTGTCATGTTTCAATTCTACTTCTTAACATTCAGTATCTTTTAACGGCACGTGAAGGTGGCAGGCATGTATGTTTTTAGGCAATTTCCAAGCTGCTTCACACATAGGTTCTATCCATTACCTAAAGCAGCAGAGCTCAGGTTCACTATTTAAGCAACATAGTCGAGGGAAACTTAATATGGCTTATCGAATGACTTACACTCCCTATCAACCAGATCACAAAACAACAGCAGTGCAACCGTGTTGGACTGGCCTCTCAGCTAGATGAAAGCAGAGGAGGGGGTAAATCCCCAGAAAGATTGCTGGGCAAGACCGATTCAAACCTCAGGCTGCAGAGAGCAGCACCACCTCCTCCAGCCTACATCTTGCACATGAGGGTTGCTTTGTTCTGTGAAAATAACGATTATTAGAATTTTTGAAGACACAGGTTACAAAAAAGGTTATATTGTTGCAACTACTGAGCAGCAGATCTAAGCTTAGCAGCCTCCAAACCATGCTAAACCTCCTTGCTGGTCTGGAAGAAGTCTGACTCCTCAAAGCAGCCTCAGAAGAAATTTTAAGGGGACCTATGATCAGAGAAAGGTAGCACAACCGACATTTTATCAGCAGACGGACTGTTTACACCCTTCACCTCAGTAAAGCACAAAACCTTAGCAAGGAGATTCAGCTGTACAACAGGGAAAGGAACAATGCTAGGTCCACTGCAAACTCTGAAATGCTGATGGCTTTAAGTGCTGGAGTAAAGACTCTCTTGTTCTGGTTTACACACAGCTTTTCACATAACTTGCTAAAATGGCTCTGCATAATTGTTTAAACATACTTTGGGGGAGGCATTGAGTTACTTTGACAAACCTGTTTTTTGCTGCAAGCATCATGAATTGGTTGAGTGATGAATGGCCGATAAGAAACTGGAGCTCTATGGGAATTAGCAGTTACTCACCAAAAGAAATCCTGCAAAAAAAGAATTTGTGCTCTTCCAACCTGCAGTAATAGCTTGCATTTTGAAGCTTGGCATTTAAACTAATGTTACTACTTCTCAGTCCTCAGAAAAGACGAAGCTTCCGCTAATTTTAAAGGAAGAAACAGATGCTTGCTATCCGGAGGAAATAATCAAAGGAAATCCAGCAGTTACAATACAGTACCTTAATGCAAGACTAGATTATCTGGCACCTCAGTAACACTACCCAAAATCACCGTTCCTCTAAATCTCAGCATAAACCAATACTTGTATCTCCACAACATTAATACACATGGTAAATATAGGGTGCTAAAATCAGGCATTTAACTTTGAAACTCCAGCTAAGCAATTTCTCTTGACAGCATAAATAAGCAGATCAGCTAGGTTTCCAGAATTTACTACTGAACATTAATGTACAAGTAGTAAAAAACATTTTCCCCGAAGCTAATCTGCAGCCACTGATACCACTTTCTTAGCAGCAACACAGAAACAGGCACAACTAAAACTGAAAATAAAAAGAGCATTTGCTGCATTTCAGATCAGTAGATACACTTGCGAATACTGCTTGTGAATTTTGACTGCAAGTCATTCTCATGAGGTAGAGGCAACAGTCCCTTTGAAATCAGCTCAGCACAATGGGGCAGGAACTAAACAAACTTCTTCAAATGGCTCTGCCAACACCATTCAGCTCCAAGCTGCAAAACTCCTGCTGTTTCAAACTCAGGCCCTCCTGTGAGCAGACTGCTGATTACACCAGGTTGTATGGCAGGTTTTTGATATGTGCATAGGGCAGAAGAATGAGAATGAAACCTGTCCACTGGTCGTGTTAAATAAAAGATTCCACACCATACTGAAAGAAAAGGACACTTTGCCACCTATTCATTCCCTTGCCCCCCATTAAAGAAAAAAATATATGGTAATATATATACACTATATGCATACTCCACTCAGTGTGTACAACTTGTGCAAGTGTTACTGGACATGCTACTATCATGAAAGAGAAATGGGAGACACAAACATTGTACCTGTACTTTGTACAAAGCAGAGGAGATACATACACACAAAAAAGCCAGAGTGCTGAAATGCAGTACTATGGCACATTTAATTGGGCCCTTTATTCCCAGTTACACTTGTACATTGGGAGAAGATTCGGAGCAGTCAAGGAAGGGGAATGAAAGCAACTCAACAAGCATTTTTTGTCCTGTTTTTTTATGAGAGGGGGCCAGAGGAATCAAACTTTCACAAGTTTCTGTGAAATGCTGACAGGGGAGACCCTTGGGTATTCTCCCCCAGCAAGGGAAGAGCAAGGGTTACCACACCAGGCAGCAGCCAGGTCAGTGTACATCTCATTCCACACACACCTCAGCACATGCCTACCGTCAGGTGCAAGCCATGGGAAGAAAAAACAGGGTTTGTGGAGGACACAGGATCTGTAGAAAGCTCTCCCCTGTTCCCAGAATAGTTGCTCTTTTACTTAAGAATTTGAGCAAAGAGGCCTTTACTGCCTTATCAAGTACAGCCCCCTTGCTGTAGTGTCGCAGCTGTGAATCTCCTAATTGCATCTTTGGTATACAGAAGGTAAGAAATCTTCAGAAAAGATGACAGGAAAGGCTTTGCTGGTTGGTCATAAACATGGACATTAGAGTCCTTCCTCAGGGAATGGCCGGTACAGAAATCAGATGTTCAGAATATATTCCTGCCCATATGGTTCAAAGTGATGAATAATGCACTTTGGAAAAGACTGATGACAGAAATAATACAACACTGCAGTAAAGGACCTGTCATATTAAACAAATAACAGGTGGTGACTAAAATTGCATTTTTAATGAGCACCTCTTTATGAATGCACACAATGCAAAGTGCTTTCTACTGCTTTGCAACATACAACTCCCCATTACATATATAACAATTCACGTCAGTTATATAGAGCTAGATGTGTAAACTCTTTACTTTTTTTTTTTGGACACCTCATGGAATTATTTTTAAAGATTTAGCAGCCAAACAACATGAACTTTAAGTTCTGAACTCTTAATACGCACAGATTCTTTAATTAACGCTTTTTTCACTAGGTAAATTTTTAATTAAATGTTAAAACATATACTTTGATGTGTGTTTTCAATGCATCTGCCTAATCAAACGTGCTCTTCTTCACATGTATACAATTAACTGAGGAAGAGGGCAGTCCAGTGGTTAATGCTAAAGACTGTGTTTGAATTCCTGGATCCAGACAGGCATGAAACACAGATCCACAGCATTACTTCAAAGCTTATTACTGCATTCCCAAGGTCTTCCCAAGCCAGTCTGCATGAAATCCAGTGGTCAAGAATGAGACACTACTTCATAGCAGGAGGTGCTCCTATATAATACCACAGGGCACTGAAACATCATAAGAACCATTTCAGCAGGGTTACCTACCCAAATGAGAGAAAGCTACAGAAATCATTATAGAGAACAGTTATCTAACATATTTCGAAAGCAAGACTAGTGTAAATCGACTATTTCTGCAATAGAAGGCGGCTCAGAAAGAAGTTTCAGGCAGTTAATACAGTCAGGAACTGAGCCTTTGCACTGCTAGAGCTACAGTGTAATGAAGTACATTCAGCTAAACCTGTATCCTGATCTGGCTCAGCAGAAGAGCCATATTATCTCAAGAATTGTGGCAACAGTTTAAGTGGTTACTCAAGTCTGAATCTTCTTGCATGGAGGTCAGTTACAGAACTTGACAATAAATGTACTCCTCCTCTCTCAAGCACAGCTGTCTTAATCTCAAAGATGACATATTCCTCATATATCAGTCACCACTTTAAAGCCCTGATTCATACAGAGAGACTTAGGAGCACATAGCAGGTTATTACTTCAGCAGGTTGCTTATTTCTACGAAGCCGCAGCACAATACTCCTTGTAATTCTTAACTGCCTTTCCCCTCGAGGGCGTACAGCATATGTCTTGGGAACTGGAGCAAACTTGCTCTGGGTATCAAAGGAAAATTAATGACTTGTCATTAAAAAAAGGTGAGAAGTATAGCTAAACTCTACCCTCTCCTAGTTGGTTCCTTAGAAGGACAGGTTTTTTAAAAAAATGTTATTTTCCTGTTCAATAATTGTTTAGATGATATGCTTTAAAAAAAGCTTGTTCCTGCGAACAGAGATTATTTTAGACTGCTGCATATTTAATACTGTATTACATTAGTCAGCCTGGTTATTCTGTTAAATACAAACTTTGATGGCTTCCCAAGTGCCAGGCAACACATTCACTCCATTCATTTTTCTTTGATACAGCAGCAGTGTGTGCCGGAAGATTCAGAGCTCAAAACTGTCCATAACACATGGAGCAGATGACGATTAAACAAACAGAGTGCTTAAACCAACACAAAAACCTCCCTCTTTGCCCATCCTCACAACAGTAAGTGCAGCAAGTGGATCTCAGTGAATTCTGCCTTTTTATGAACACACAACTTCCCTGAAGCTTTGATACTTGCATCACAGGGTACAAAAACCTTTCAAAACCTTTGATAATTTCAGACTAGCAGAAAAACCTGAGAATACCCATCTAGCAGGCTTTTCAGAGCACCCAGCAATAAGCACTACTGCACCGTAATTCCAGCATGCCATTTGAACGCTTCTTTGCATATACAGAGTTAAATGTATATGCAATTAAATGACATGTCTTATGCTAGGCAGCTAGATACTGATGGTACGTATTAAGATATGTTAGCATAGTAAGCTTCAGAGTTTCTGTGGGGAGGAGCCGCCTTGTTGAAGCAGCAGTTCCCAACTGCCACACCTGAGGGAAAAAATAGGCCATCCCCAGTGACTGAAGCTATTAACTGTAGAAATTCAAGCCATTAAGTGCAAGAGAAAAGTCTATTCAACGGGAACTTCCTTTTGTATTGCAAAACAGCAAGACGGCCAGCAAAAATAGCAAACAGCCTCCATAAAGCTCTGGTCTCCAGAGGCAGTATGGGTGTAAGCATTCACAAGGGAACATTAAACCCTGATTGAATATGTATCTGAGGAGGGGGACACCATCACTGCTCCTGAAGGCGGTTTCTCTGTTGTCTTGCCCTACACAGCATGAACTGACTCGGGAACATTTATGCCCACCAGTCATAACATATCCAACAGATGGAGAACACCAATTCTTAGAACCTGGCACCCATGATGGAAGGCTTGTGCTGCAAGTTTTGGAAATTTGGGAAGCTGTCTTTTCCAGTTCATACGGATTCATACTTCAGGTAAGTCACAGTCACCATCAACATCAAGAAGTCTACCTGGCAATAAAGCGGAAATATCAAAGTTGCTGGTGCATTAACTGCCATGAACCCAGCAAATGAGATCACATCTCAGATTCTCCCTTTCTCCCAAGTAAATCTATCAACATCTAGAGTGCAAGTATTCGGGGGTCAGAGCATTCACAGTGTTTTCCTCTGACAACCGCTCCATTTATTTTATTTCATATTCTTAACCTATTTCATATAAAGGCACTCAGATGTGCTTTAATGTCACTTTTTCCTGTTTTGTAAAACTAGCTCTTTCCTACTGCTTTTCTTATGAGTGCCCAAAACAAAACATTTCAGGCCAAGTTAAACATTTCACCTGATGTCTGGGAAGGTAGGAAGGGGGAAGAAGGACTTAAAAAAAAAAAAGTAGAGTAAGACAACAGTTAAAATTACCATAGCACATGAAAAAGTTAAAAAAAATCCACGCTATTTATTCATATCTAATTTTTGTTACTGTAGAATCAAACTGATGTTTGCAATACTAAAAAAACTGTTGCAGTAACCGCCTCAGGAACATCTTACATCTGAACTGACCATTATGAAATACTTAGCAGTATTTTTTGCAGTTTCAGTTCTCCTCCCTTGGACTCAAGCGTGCTTCTTTATAACTTTTATGAGTAACTTGACAGTACAACACATCTCCACAGTGAGAAAGGAGTTCCAGGTATCTCCAGACTTGCGCACTTGTCCCTTTCACAATTTGTTGGTGCAGTATGAGGCAGGAACCATTCCTTACCATCCCAGCAAAGAAAAAACAATGGTTGTACATCCCCCCAGCAGAATACTGTGGTAGGTAGTCAACCACTCCCCCATCACTAGCACCAGCAGACAGGAAAGATACAGGGAAGCAGCTGTAAGGTCACAGCATATACCTGCACAGTGCATTTGCTCTTGTTTAATCACACACACAAAAAACAAAACCACTCTTGCTTAAACAAACAAAAAACAAAACCAAAAAAACACCAAACCGAAAAAGCCCCCATGAACCAACCAAAAAACCCCAAAACGAGAAAAAAAAAACAACCAAACACAATGAAACTTACAGTTCAAAAAAAGTAGTCTTTGATGCAAAGTTTTGGTACAAAGCTTCGATACAGGGGCTGGGTTGAAGTATGGCTTTGTTTTGGGATGAAAAACACAAGGATTAAGTATTTTCCCAGCCTTTTCTCTGCTGACACAGATCTATCTTTTGGCAGCACCACTCTATCAGTTACACAAACACAGACAGAGAACTGCAACACTATATACTACAAAACAAAACAAAAAAAAAGAAAAGAAAAGAAAAAACCACTACAATGACTTAAATCTAGGGCTAACCTGATAACCGTCTTTGGCACACTGCTCAAACAGCTGCTTTAGAATCTCAGATTCACCTACGCAAACATCACACACACAACCAGTAAGCTATAGCTTCTGGTTTTGTGGTGCTGCAGAGGTACATTAAAGACTGCCATAAAAAAAGCTTACTTAAAAGAAATGTGCTGAATGCATCTGCTTGCCACCTCCTTTGTCTATTAAATATGGTTGGTGGAAGCAGCCAAGACTCCAGTGTATACTACAGTTTTAAGCTAGGAATTGTACACTACTTGTTACAGACACAAAACAAAAGTTCCTGATTTGTTCTTAAGTACTGTTCTACAGTGTTCAGCCAGCTAAAAATAAATTGCTCTTCACTACTAAGTTTCCTGGTTTATGGAAGACTTTGAGGAATTAAGATTAATGCAACCTGATGGGAGAGACTGGCATGAGTATCAGTAAGATCAAGGTGGTTTGGTTTTGTTTGGTCATTGTTCTTTTTTTAACGTACTTGATACTTAAGACTATCCCTTTAGAGTCAAGAAGTTAAAGTGTATTTCTACTCGTCTATAAGCAAACTGCAAAGTATGTTGACATGATCTGTCCCTTATAAACAGGTGACAGGCCTGGCTGCAAAGTCTGCCTGCTGGAAGCACACAGCGGTTCAGTTCAGATTGTCATAAACCCAACTGGTTTTTACTTTGTCACACCAACTCGGCTCTCTCATCCGAGCGCATCTGTCTTACCAGCAGGTTTGGCAGAATGCTGAAAGCTCCAAAACTAGGCGTCCTGCTAAGCTCAAGACTGGGGAAGCATGTCAGGATGGGTCCTTCTGCAGATATTCAAACCATTACCACAAACACTGCAAAATGTCAAGTACTCATAAGGTGTGATAAATACCTTGACACTGCTAAAGGCTGCAATATGCTCTCAAGAGCAGCCAAAGCAAACCATGATCTGGCAGACAACTTTGGTTTCACAATATCCAAGGGTATCACAGCAAAACTGCTTACAGACCCTGCCGTGCAAGATGCTCGGCATCTCAGGTTATATGAAGTCAGTCTGAGCAAGTCAGTGCCACTTAAAAATCAGGTCCTACACCATCACAAAGAAAGTACAATTGCATGTTAACCAAGATGCTTTAAGAAACAAGGGGCCAAACTGCAGCTGTGTCTTATGGAGACAAGTCTTCAAGCAATAACAAATTATTTCAAATCTGAATCCCTCAATTGCACAGATTTTGGACCCAGCAATTTATAAAGAGAAAGGGCGAAGTGAAAAAGTGAGATCACAATCACCTTTCCAATGAAGGTTTTGGCTCAGGCTACAAAGGAAATGCATACTGGAAGAAATGCAAGACAGCTCAACCAAGTTTGAGAATTAAAACACAGCACTCCGGCTTAGTTTCTTCTGCATGACTGAAAGCTGGGAACTAGATTAAGTGCCAGAGCACTGAAGTGTAAGCAAGGCTTCTGATAATGGCAGCTTTTGTGGTCCTCTACTACAGTCTCACTCCTACTGCAAGTAAAACTGTCAAGACACGTCCACGTGCTGTTTGGATAAGCATTTGCCACAAACACTGAAAACAAAGACAAACCCTAATACTGACCCACAGCTTCTTCATATTCAGGATAACACAGAACACAACAGGGTGAGGGTTTTGGTTTGGTTGTCACGTTTGGGTTTGTTGGTTGGTTAGGGATTTTTCCACCTCTTGAAAGATCAAAATTGAGTAAGCGACCTTAAGATATTTATTACATTAAAAGGCAACTCCTTACGGTTAAATTGTAGTTCTGCTTTGAAGTAACTACATAGTCTTAAGAGACTCCAACTCACTCAAACATGTAACTAGTCAAATGGGGGGTGGGCTTATTTTATGTTGTGGGTTTTTTTGGTGGGGGGTTGTTTTGTTTTTGTTTTTTGTAGGTTTTTATTTCTTTGGAGGTTTGGGGTGGTGGTTGGGGTTTTTTTTGTGTGTTGGGGGTTGGTTTTGCGTGTGGTGGGTTTTTTGGGGGGTTGCATTTGTTGGTTTGTTTTTAAGTGAAGCATTCTTTACTTTTAATGAATCTGCTTCTCAGGACTGATTATGTTTCTTTGGAACCTGCATCCTTACAAATGAGCCTTTTAACATACATAGTAATTCTGCATTTAGTATCAAAAATTTAACAGAAATTCACCTCCTTCCAGTCTCTAGTGGCAAATGTTTATGCCTCCTGCGGGACCCTATCCACTTAGCTTTACTGTAACACAGCTGCTCTAAAATAAATCAGGCATTAACCTCAGTACCACCCTCCCCTTGTCTTCTAATACACACCATGCCAAACAGGTCTTTCTGTGATACAAATTTGATGCTGCACTCCCTCACAAATATCTTCCCAGTGGTTATATTACAGATGGGATCACCATTTAAAAACAAAACAACTCTTAAAGGTGCCACAGGGAATTTATCTTTCTTTTGCTTCTCAATATAGTAAACAACTTACAGATGCTTTTAAAATCAGTTCTTTAACATCAGGTAAATAAAGGTGACTTTCTAGAGGAAGACCACCACCTATTTTAGTTCAAAAAATATTAATAACCACCTACATAATCGTTTTCACAGGACAGGAAGATATTTAAATAGAATTCATACAATGTTTTTCCTTTGTGCAAAGGCCCCAAGTCTTTCCTACCCACCCCCAAAGGAACAGATGTCTATCACAGTTATCTTGATCACCTAACGGGCACAAACTACGTCATTCTAAGTCTAAAAAATAAACTAAACATCTAGAGTCTTAATAATGCTAATTATGAAAGAGCAGACAGTGACAGCTCCACAGGGGCCATTTCAGCCTGCTGAGCAGATTTTTATTTAGCCAGTTTTACTGGCCATATGAGGACCCAGCAGAATTTAAACACTTAACTCCCCTCTCCAGCTCCATCTCTTAATTATAATGGGAAACAAGAGAGGCACCAGCTCATACACAGCTTATATTCAAACAGCCCATCTAAATAGCTACAAAAAAAGTCCTTCTGCTTACTTAAAGTGAATACACACATTAATTTGCTGCTTTAGAGTTTGTTTTGAAAAAAATCCCTCCTTTTAAAACCAACATATTTGCAAATGGAAGATGTATGCATACACCAGCAAGTGACAGCATTTCAATCTCATGAGCAGATGCCTTCTCTAATTTGTGCTAGTGTAAAGTCCATACACCATATAAAGTTGGAAATATACCCTTTCCTGCGGTCTGTCTTCAGCAAAAAAGCTAGTACACTAGAACTTCCTCCTGTCCCCAGCTCTGTTGCTTGCTCAGATGGGTAAATCCTGTCATTCTTAACCAGAACAGGTGACTACACAACAGCATGCCCATTTCTTGGCCCAAGAGCATTCACATTTGCCAGAAGTACCAGAGGTCAACATAAGCTTAAGCAGATCTTTACAATGCAAACCACATTTTGTTTTCAAAAGTAAATACAAATGAGCATTTCAATATGATGCTCTATTCCAAGATCTCCTATACACTCCTGAAAATGATAATTAATCCTTCAAAATGACAGACAAGCACTGCTTAAAAAGGCATCTCAAATATTACCTCAGATGAAAACACAGTGTGGAGGAATTGCTTACAGGTCTAACAAGTCATAAAAAAAAAAAAAAAAAAAAAGCAGTGTACAAAGAGGTGAGAGTTTGTTACAGATCTTTGAAACAAAAGCTGATTACAATGCTGTTGGAGTAGAAAGCCTAGCCTAGCCCAGCTGAGTTAGAAGCACAGAGACACCTTTGCTCACTCCGCACCAGAGTCAAAGATGTCACTGGAACAAGCCTTGACACCAAACCTCAATCCAGAGTCAGAGTTGCACAAGAGCAAGACTGTGGACTGAATCCAGTGTGCCACCATACAGCATGTGGTAATAACCTCAGTAAATGCCACACTGGATTAAACAACACTTTAATAGACAGAATGGGTAAGTAAGGTAAGCACATGAAGCACATTCACTTACTACCTGGCATTAAAAAGGCAGAAGTTATTTGCTTTGGGAATTGGTAAATGATTCAGGGGGTTGTTTTGTAATCATACTTTATTAATTTGTGAAATTCATCTTCTTGTCTCTTTGAAGACTTTTTAATGAAAAGGACTAAGTGACATGGAATTCATTAGAGAAACACAAGCAATAAAGCAATTGAACTTTCATTTGTTATCTTTTACCGAAACTAAATTTCAAAGTTATTTTCAACTATAAGTGGCATGCAGGCTATTTTCTCATTTACCCAAAATTGTTGGGCTCTACGAAACTTAATTCCCTCCTTTGTAAAATTTCAACTGACAAAAATTGGACATTTAGCTGAAATCTAGGCAGCAGTACTGAATATGGCTATCTGGTGAGACTGTCTGAACACTGGCTTACGTCTTAAACCTAATATCCAAAAGATACATACGTAGTAAAGGACTGAAATACCCTGTGGTAATCACAGCAATAGTCGAGGAGATTAACGTTAGGCCTTGGCTTTCATTAAGAAAAGCCACACACACTCTCACATTACCCTTTTTTAAAGCCATATAAAGGACAGAGTGGATGCGTTCTGTAATTTGGACATCCCAAGAATTGTTTTCAATTAACATGTCAGAGGTTAAGTAAATACTGCTGGGTGGGAACCAAGCAGTTATTCCATACCGTAAAATTTTTACAGGTCACTTCCTTTTGCCTCCATATTTTAGGACACTGCTGATCTTTTTTTCTTGGCTTGGTTTCTTCATTTGTCTGCACAATGAATTCACACCCCTCTAGCTTATTAAGCAAAACAAAGACAAGACTACACAGACACATGCCAGCCTATTCTGCCCTCTCCCATATTCTAGCTTCAGGAAACTAAAGGCAATAAAGTAGTTTAAAAGCCAACCTATTCTCTTCCATCTGTTTGGGGTCACTATTTCGTTCTGTATTAAAAGGCATGTGGGGCCTCAGGGGAAAAAATAGGTCACCAAGCCCAGTCCTCTATTAAGCTTCCAGACATAATTCAACATCCCAGCTGAAATGCATCCTAGAATCACAGCCAATGATAACAGTCAGGTGTCAGACAGCATGCTACTAGCCACCTAAAATGGTAGCTCTCACCAACCTGGGAAAACATCTTATTTCAACTCTGGGGCAGAAATATTTACCTAGTTGTTCTGGAAATGAACAAGACAATTCTCACTAAAAAGCACCAGTCTGGCTGGTCGTGATGAGTCACCTGTCTCAGCCTCTTTCTCACTGAAACACTTGATAACAGGACCCATACAAAATGATCACTACCTTTGTGATTCTTATGTTCGTTCCACTTGCAGCAGTGGTACCACTATCTTCAGGTGAAGGACTAAAATTACTGGTTCAGCATTTCCCAGAATGTCTGTGCCAAGGTCAGTCATTCCCTTGCGCTGCACTCACCACTGCAGTAACTGAATGTCTTCACAATACCAGTCTTACATACAACCTTCAAGGCTCACAACCACACTACTGCAGAACAGAAAACTCAACTCAAAACATTTTTGCCGCAGCAGAACTGAGAAGGCCTCATTAAGCTAAGTACTGCATAAATAAACAGTCTGTGCGTGTAGCAAGTTTAACTAAAGAAATCAAATGAAAAATAAGATTGGAAACAAATCCAGAGCTAATAAGGTCCTGCTCCAGGTTATGCCAGTGGCAGAATCGCCCGAAGCCTAGTTCACTGCCTTACTGAAACACTGAGCACCTCTACAGTAGTACCTTAATACGAACTTATTTATTGTAGACTTGCGAAAAAGAGGCTCAGTGGCTGCTCACCATTGTTTGTTGTGGCCTTAAGTTACAGCTGCACAAAAAACATGCACGCTACCTTTGGTAAGTGCAACAACACGATTGCTGTGCAGAAACAAGTCAGAAGACTGTATGCACATAGCCCACCAACTGTACTGCAAAGGGAGAGAACGTGCACTTAAGAGTGCACAAGATCAGCAAAGTATTTGAATTTGAAAAAGCTTATCTGTTGCAACTTCCAATATGTTATTCCTGAGAAAGCTGACATTCTCAGTTAATAATCTTGGAATTTAAAGCTCAAGATGAGGAAAGGTTCTCCCTAAGCTGAGCTACTAAATTAAGATCTCTAGGGAACAGCAATCCAAATGAAAGCAGTCACCCAGGCATTTTGTAGTATTTTAACACACCAAACTGACAAGGCTAGCAAAAAAATCTTATTTTTATCTAATTTCAGTAGGTCACTGTGGGTACAAACTCTCCTCCATCAGAACAGAAGAATGCTTTTTGATTTAAGAATACACATTCACATGCATTTCTAGCATTTTGGTGTTTACTTTGCTAAGGACTGGACTGCTAGCCCACTAGAACCAGCCTGCCTAGTAGGGAAGATCTCAACTCACAGAAGAGGACCATTGCTACTGCCAGAACTTTATTTACAGCTTGAGTATAGTTGCCAGTCCATAACTTGTGCCCAAATCTGGCACTCCAAGAATTGATTGCGGTACAGTTAAGAGCTCTAAACTCAACTCAATGCTTCAACTACAGGAGTTGTTTATTGATCTGGAAGCTATTGATCTGCAAGACTTTCGCTAACCCACCAGGAAAACCAGCTTTTGCCCCAGCCTGAAGACAAAATTGTCACTCTTTCCTGGAGGTTAGAAAGGCAGCCCCAGCACCAAACTGCTCACAGCAACAGCCAGGCTCACAGGCAGCAACTCCCTTTAACATGCCTGACAAAAACCCTGCTGCTTGTACTGGCTTTACACAAATATAAAGCAGCCAAGTAAAAGAAGGACATAGGTCTAAAGAAACATGCCTTTATCTCTGAGCCCAGCTAACTGAGTTTAGGTAGGAAGGGTAGAATTTGTGGGGATACAGTCCCCAAAAAGTCACAGAACGGTTTCATCCCCATTCCCCCACACCACCATTTAAATGGAAATGCTAAGGGGTTTGTTTCTTATTGAAGCTGCACAAGCCACAGTCACAACTGGTTTCAGAATGGTCTCTCAGTACTTTGTGGGTTTTTTTAAATGAAGAGATATTTCTAACCTATTTAGAAACATGAAGCAATCTGCTAGGTATTTAGTGGCCACAACTTCAGGGAATACAGGCATAAAAAATTACAGCCATGACCACGTTGCAGCATTTCTTACAACAGCATTTTTCATCCACATAGTCCAGATGTGGCCATAATACCATGCAGGGACTAGCCAAGGGATGATAACATCTTTTTTTCTTCTTCTCTCCATCCGCTATTTACATTGCATATAAATGGTAGGTATTTTTCCTTGTGCATGTAGTATATACTGTTGGAGTGATTACTGGCATTTTTGAAGGTAAGGAAACTAGCTGACATCAAAACAGATCCTGTCACCAATTTAATTTTTTATAAACTGGTATCAAAATTGATTTTCAGTTCCTTAGAAAAACACTAAACCCAAGGATTGACACATTAGCAGAAGCACAGCAAAGCCACTTCAAGTTTCCCCTGCCAGCCTGCCTCAGGCCTCTTCCAGCACTCTATAGGTATGAGCATGTTCTCCAAACGTTGCAGACATCAGGGCAGCTGCTGTTACACAGATATTTCAAGTACCAGCACCTACAGGATTTAAATAGTCTCTACAGCATGGCAAAGGGATAGGCTAACACTCCTCAGATTTTCTAGCTTTCTTCTTCCATCATCAGAAATGACAGAACCAGCAGCAGTAATAGCTCTTGCACAGGTTGTTGCAACTTAAGGGGCTTTTTTTTGTTCCTTTTTTTCCTGTTTGGTTATTTATTTTTTTCAACACTGCCAATGAACTTTGCCAGAAACCGGGAAAGCACCACACAACTATGAAGACAGTTGCCACAGCTAGAATTAAATGGAAAAGAAGCACAAGGCCCCAGGGAATTAAGGCCATAAGTCACTGTCAACAAGGGTCAAGAGTGCTTATTTCAGTGAAGCCAAACATTATTCAGTTTTGCACTACTCTCACCTCAACTACTTTCAAGCCAATTTAATTGGACCAGTAGATAAGCCTTAATGGAGCTCACAACAGAAGCATTTCAAAGTGAAGGCAGAGCTCAGGAACAGCAAGATAATTTCATCTGTGTTGCACAGGGCTACCCAGTGTCAACTTAAGGACCAACATTCCCAACTATGTTAACACAAGGCAACAGATGACAGTTGGAGGTCAATCCATTCCTATACAGTGGTTAGCTGTAGGATGTCATAAAGACTTCACTCTTTGACCAGGATGCACAACACCTGCACCAGTGAACAGTGGATGAGCATCTCTTCAATACATTCAGTTCTCTACTGACTCCTTTAATCAACATCCTCACCGCAGTGACAGGCAGTAACCTGTAATTCTCAGTACTAAACTATTCCCTACAAAACTATTTTGAACCCCAGTTTAAAGACAGCCAAGTGTCTGAATTCAGTCAGAGCAAGAAGAGACACATAAAACCCACACTATGAGCAATAAAAACATTCTGCTGTGCTCAGCCCTTTCCTAAGATACGGCACCAATTCCAGAAGTTTTATGACCAGCCATTTCTTCAGTGAACCAGTGCTGTAACAGTTATTAAATGCAATTAGAGACAGATTCTCTTGAACGCTCACGAAATCCCACAGCAAAATGACTCATTTGCCTGGTTTCAAGAGGGACCTCTCAAGCCAGTAACAGACCTGCAAAGGTGCAACTGCTGAGAGTGGGAAACACAGACGTTGCCTGCTACTACCAGTAACAAGTATTACATACCCAATAAAATAAAATAAGAAAACCACACACACCAAAGCCTGCAGCAAGCAATACTCTCCCATTTTAAGAGCCTTTACACTATGTTTTTCCTAGTAGCCATCAGCAATCCAGTTTTATGCAGCTGAAAGCTGTGAGAAGGCAACTCTTCAGATAATTGTTTGCTGATTTGTTCATTCATCATCTGAAAATGCAAGGTTACTCAAACTAGGAAAAAGGCTTCATTGCATTTATCCCTCCCAAGTTATGCCTGCTGAAGCACAGATAGGAATTGATCTTTATGGCTCAAATCAAAGCCAAATTCCACCAATAACCCAGTTTGTTCCATCACTCCCAGCACAGACCCTCAACCTAAGAGATCAGGAAAGCCCTAACACTGTGCAGGATAACTGGATTCAAGCTTCTGCATTAGACCCGTCCTTGTTTTCTGAAGTACTATAATCTGTATTAATACGAATTTTGCTTTAACAAAGATATTAGGTATACAGATATGAGAAACCTGATATTAGATACAGATACACTAGACAATTTTATGATCTGAAATGTCAACTAGCTTCTGAATATCAGAGTTAATTTTAGTAACCACTTGTGTCACCTTCCTCAGATACAGTTTACAGTACCATGAATTTACATCACCTTCTTGATCGTGCCTGCCCAGTGCATGCAGAGAGAGGCAAGTATTCTTTGATATCTACCAATATCCTTCAGTAAAGCATGAGGTGGCATTTTCCTCATTCTAGGAGACCTGGTCTAGCAAATTCAGTAATTAAGCCATATACTTCATTTGGGTCCATTAAGTGAAATGGAATGTCAAAGGTCAAGGCTAACACTGCATTTTTAGAGCTTTTGTTTCTCTTGAGGAAGCAGCAAATTCACGTTCCTATTGTTTGTCAGGAAATTTTCCCTCCCACTTCCAGTCTGCAACCAAATTTGACGGCATGTTTTCAGTCAGGAAGACACTGCCCTCATTTTAGCTTAAGCTAATGTACAAACACTACTTCGTCAAAGAATGCCCACTACTTCAACCTATTTAAAAACATCTCTAACATTCAGGAGAGAAGAGGCCTAACAACATTTAACATATTCAAAAGCATACATTTGTTTTTTTTTTTTCCCCTATGCAACCAACCACAAACAAACCCACACTAGTAAAAGCTACTTACATCAGACACCAAAACACAAGAAACCCTCCAGATACCCAACAAGAGACATTAGTACAGGTGTGAGACGTTATCCCCGGCATCAATCAGACCCAGAGCTCTGTCACAGCATAGATGGCCTTAACTTCTCCCAGACTATGAAGAGTTGAAGACTTCACACCACCACATGAAAGGGAATCTCATATTAACATCTAGACCCTGGATTTGCCCTGAAGATGTGATTGTGACAAGGACAAATAAGTTTCTTAGAGAATGTTATCATCACAAAAAAGTTAATCTTATTTAAAAATTTGTTGTAACTACATGTTTTCAACACCAAATGCAAAGAATGACCAGCCCTCATGACTGCTTTGTTTACATACAGGATATACAGTCCTCAGGCAGCAAGATTCATAGTACTTAATTTCTGGACTATGACAGGAATATCATTGTTAGGCCTGCTACTGCAAGCCTTAACTACTGTTTACCAATGAAAACTATGTCTTAACCTATTTCGGTTGTTGCTAGCTTTATTGGATTATGATGACGCAGCTGAACAGCTAGGTCAAAAAGACACCAAGCAACATAACACATGATTCTGGACCACTTCTTCCTGAACCTGATTTCTCTCTTCAGGTACTGTTAAAAAGAGGTCAGATTATCAGCTCCAAGACAAAGTCACTTGAATTAAAAGCTTTAGAGTACCAACACCTGAAGGACCAGAGACTCTCAGACTGTAAATCTTCTGGGGATGAGGAGAGAAAGACTAGTCCTGTTCCTCTCCTTAAACATGGTCCTTTTTCCTTGTAGACTCCATATACGTTTACACTGCTCAGTGGGTAACAGAGAAACAAATAAGCAAAAAAAACCCTTCAGCTTCTAGTTAAGCGCAAGTGGAATTTCCCCTTAGAAATCACAAGTTTCAGGAATGACATCACATTGCATCAGCATCGCCAGTTCTCAACAATTGAGACACAGGTCAGCTGTCTTCAGAAATATATTAACACCCTCCTACCTCATCTCAAACACGAGTTACACACTTAATTTTTCTAGCAGACCACTGGAATTTGCACAGATGAGTCACCACCGCATCTGACAGTTTCAGAAGTCTCTCTCTATTAGGCTTCCCTAAGTCCAGAAGCAGAGTAGTGGCAGTAACATGAAACAGCAGTAGGCAAGCTCAGGAAAGGAATGGTATCAAAGGCACTACTGTAGTTAAGCATTACATCTCTTCTGTATTTTGAAGACAAAGCCAATACAAAAGTCTCTCCTACGTGTACAGAAAAGATGAAGCATCCAGGATGAGCACACTGACATCAACTCCTACATTTCAGTTGTTTTGTCTATTACATGATTGAGACACACAGAGAAGGATTTCAACAGTCCTCGGTGGTTTCAGCCTGGTTTACACTGCACAGCATTCAAATCTGGCAAAACACGTGTGAAAGGAAACAGTAGAACAGTTACCCCTCCCACTAAGGAGTCTAAATATACACAACAGTGTGTACACAGAAATTCTATTTAGAGTAACCGAATTCACTCCTGTGGCTTTCCAGCATCATCCAGCATTTATCTTAGTCTGCAAAAGAGCTCAGCTGTCACCACCCTGGTTTTAGAGCAGCCACTATTACAGCAGAGGAACACTGACAGTCAGTTCAAGGATGTCACCTAAGAAGTGCACTATTTGTGAGTATGTGCACATTCCTGCACTTCAGTGTCTTAGAGAAAGTTCAGAGCAAAACTGCTTTAACACCTAAAACCAGGTACACAGCATAAGAAGTCTACCTTCAAAATAAGTAAAAGTTTGGTTTTCTTTATTAGTAGTATAACAATTCGAGGTTTATATTCTAGCATTAAAGACATTTCTTCATAATGATTTACTTGCTGGCAGCCGCTTTAAGAGAAGCTTACTTTTTTAAAAAAAGTTTTATACCCAGAAGCATTATTGCCTTGCCATTTTAGAAAACCCCTTCACATAACATACCCTACCACCACAAAAGAGCCTTTTTACTATATGTATCTCCAAGTGCTATGACAGCCTTTGAGCACACTTCTTTTTAGAGACAGGGGCAGGGAAGCAGCCTCTGGCCATGAGAGACAGAGAAGGTAGCTGCATTGTCATTTAATAAGGAAAGCATGGCTAAAAGTACTTTTACACAAACACAATTTCCTCTGTTTCCTGTAGCAAGCTTCTTTTTGAGCCGCCAGCCCCTGCACTAACTGAAACATTATAGCAATCACCACAGATTAATGAGCAGAAAGCAGAAATCTCACCTGATAGTAAGTCTTAATGTTTCTGACTAAGATGGTCAGGTTTTGAACCCGAAGGTAGGTGTCATTATTCACGTGCTTGTTGACACGCTGGTTGGTTGGTCGAGGATCTCTATTAAAACAGAAAAAAGAAAATAAAGTATTACTAGTTTACTCTGTGCTAAGACCGCATCTCAATAATGCACCATTAGGAAAACCCTTAAAAACTCACCCATTAAATACACTAACATAACTATACAGGACACATTACTTTGTGACAGAATGAGCTCATTACCTTTGCACCTACGCATAAGTTGAAGATCTTCCCGCATGCCACAAAAGAACATACATTAAATTAACCCACACAGCAATTCAGGGCTGCTTCCCTCCTTATTTATTTCCCCAAAGAACAGATCATGTGTAGTTTGTGCACACTAGATCAAAGCAGTCCCTGATAAGGGGTTTATCTTATTCAAATAAAGGGAAGCCTAGGAAAGACTACCATGCCTTCCTTGGCTTTGGAGTTTTATGACAAGAGCAGGGTGTTAACACTTTATTAATGATCACTGTGCAAACTGCAAAACCCAGATATGTTATGCACTGAAGGAAAAAGGAGCACTGCACTTTTATTACACCCATATCATCTAACTAGACCTCTCATATACCCACTGTGTCACAAAAAACAGCTCTACTAGGCTTTGAGATATGAACAAAATATAACCATATGCAGAGATATAAGCAAGAGAGGAAAAATTTGGTGGAAAGACTTTACAGAAAGAAGCCTGAAATTTTTGCTTGATTTTTAAAGGAAGCAAATCAAAATTGTGCCTTACACTATTTTTTTCTAAAATAAGGAAACATGGGGGGAAAAAGCTGCAAATAATTTAATATGAATGTACACCTTCAGATACTGTGTACACCCTAACATGCTGCACAAAAAGGAACCTGAAAACCTTTATCTGCCAATAGCATAGATCAAAGCCTTGCATTTCCCGTCTAATAAAGAATCTTATCAGCAAACTCCTACACAATCCAAACACCTGCCTCCCAGAGCTCTGCTTTGGCTGTTAATTAAGCCATTCACAGCTCTTCCAGGGCCAAATACTGAACTCAGGCGTTGACAAGAAAATAAAAGAGGAACTGATCCAATATTTATTTTTAAAATCATATCTGCCAAAGTTCACATAGGTATATCAAAGAGGTGGGGCTTTTGGGGGCATGTAGGGTGGTTTGCTGGTTTTTGGTGGTTGGTCTGTTTATTTTTTTAATGCACCACCATCCCAAAGCACCTCTCCAGTGAAAGCAGTGCTATGGGTATAGATATGACAGAATGCATAGATACTCCAGAGAAGAGAGAAAACTGCCTTGTCAGCAGGTAACACAAGACACAGTATTTATGTACCAGGGTTCAAGCAAACTGAAGTACAGATGACCAGAACTGACACTGGTGCAAGCTAGCAAGACTCTACACTGCCTTTACAGCAACAAAGGATTTTGTATACTGATTGGCACCATGATAAATTATGGGGAGGAAAAAAAAAAAAAAAAGATAACAAAGAAAGGTAACTGTAACAAGCTTTTAAAGTAAAACCTGTAGTAAGCATTCCATTTCATTGATGCTTGGATACAGGAGTGCAGAAGCCATACCCATACATTTTTTGACAGTATGGGTCTTCAGCAAGACAGCAAGCTGGAGAAGCACAAGTGGCACCTGGGCTTGAACTCGGAGAGTACCTTGCCTTCAGTACTCTCCAAGCAGATGCTGGATCCTGAAGGAAGCTGAATGCTTAGCCTTTTTAGGCAAGGTCACAACCACAAACTAGGAAGCTGAAAGGGAAGAAACGTACAGTAAAGAGAAGCTGGCAAGACAAGGGTCAGCCTACAGTTCTTGTTTCCACATGAAAGCTCACATAGGTGGCACACTACCAGGCCACTGCCTGGCAGCAACCCAGGTCTACAGCCAGGAAGAGAACACCAACTGCATAGCAGAGCAACACCCCACGACTGTTCCCAAAACTGCACAAAATGGGGCAAAAATCCACAAAACGCACCCACTGGCCACAGCAAAGGAGAGATTTCTTCAACAGCTGTAGGCCATGTAACTGCAGGACTTGGATGAGGTTTTCAAAAGCCTTAAACAACTCCTCCTTCCCAGACAAGACCTGCTCATCTTTTGTCACAACTGAGCTAGTCATCCATTCCAAGAACATAAGCATTGGCAGGACCAGGCCCTCGGAAGGAATCCTGGAGCTTTTATCCCATCATCTTCATTAAGGGTAACTGGTCACCCCAAGAGCCTTTAATGCCACTGACCTCGAGGTCCTCTTAATCTGTAGCCAAGCTGCAGCACAGTGTCACTCTGGCAGTCCTGCCTCCTCCCCACAGACAAGGAAGTGAAAAGCTTTGCTGAAAACAGAATGTAGCTTGAAAAAATGATGGTTTAGATTTCTGAGTACGTTGTGTAACAAACTTAGGCAGCACCTCAGCTCACTTCAGAGATGACCCTTTGCGTGGGTGCATATGGAAGGCCAACACAGCCTATGCCTTTGAACTACCACAGGGAAAACCAAACTATTCCTTCTCAACAAGCAATATTGCCCTTTTTCTTCATTTGCTACCATATTTTTTCTTAATCCTGGATCTGATAAGCTCAAGTACTAACTACAGATGTCCTAGCCCCACAGCTGAGAACTTGGAGGAGCTACAGAAAGTTGCACTTGGAGGCAGTGGGAGGTCCTGTCACCACAATAAAAAAGATAAATAAAAATAAAAAAAAGGACACATTTATTCTTTTTCATTTACCAGGTAAGCTCAACTGAACTGGCAAAACATCTTTTGACCTAATAAGCCCAGAGATGAGCACTTAAAAGAATTAAGTGTTCCAGGCATGTGTTTATTCAGAAAGAATACATTTGTTGCATTTTTCAAGCATTTTCTGCATCAGACCTCGGTCTAGAATTAACCATGTCATGTTACATGAGGTCAGCTGGATCCACCCCGGTCCTGCTGCCTCCTCGCCACTCACCTGGCTCCAGAGATGGGATGGGGTGTGGGATGTGGAAGGGGTGAGGCACAGGAGCCAGGCTCCTGCGGCAGGAGCAGGCCCAGACCGCCCCGCTGCCTCCCCGGGAAGGGGAGCAGAGCACCCTGCCACCCGGGAGCAGGGTGCCACCCAGGGAAGGAGCTGCCACAAAACCCACAGCCACACACACACTCACTGACCTCAAGGGAAGTGAAAGAAAAAGGTTAAAAACCTAGAGAGATCAAGGTACTCAAAACAGTAGAACCCAAACAGCCTGGTGTACAGCAGGGAAAAGCAGGAAGGAGAAGCAGAGTCCTCAAGGAAAAAAAAAGAACCCGACTAAAATTATGCTGTGAGAGAAATTCTGTGTTTAAAGATGTTTCTACCCTAAAGAAGACAGAGCTATTGGTACCACACTCTGCACATTACAGCACCTATTTTGGCTGGTAGAACTTGTTTATGAAGAATTTTAGAGAAAGAAACTCTTTCCAAGGATCACATTGAAAATGTAAAGAGATTTTCTGCAGCACTAACCAGGTAACCCGAACTCCTGTCTGAATGCATCTGAAAAATCCCTGCCCACAACCTCAATGAGATTCCAGTCCTTTGATGTTTGGTCTTTCCCTTGCACACCAATGTAATGAAAACAACTCTTGTTTTTTCAAGCCACCTACTCCTCAAGATCAAAAAAAGTTATCCAAATAAGACTGAGGTGGCACTACCAAGGTGTGACTAAGGGAGGTACTCTGCAAACCAGTAAAAACATCCAAGCCAAATAAACAGAAGGAAAGTCTCAAACCTCACTATATTCCCAAATATTTTAAAGTACTCCTCTGGGCTGCACACCATGACTTTCACAGGAGCACAGGGGATAGAAAGGGTCTGGAGACAGAGGCTAAGTGACAAGTTCAAGCACTTGGAACCCCTTGAGCCACCAAATAATAACAGTAACAAAAAAAAACCATTCCATTTTTCAAACTCAAAATTACAATCCCATTTGAGCAATTTCTGACAAGTAATTCTGATGAGCAAGGGGGAAGCCCACAAACCAGGCCGAAGGGTTATGAGACACCAGAAGGAACTGGCTGTGCCCAGCACCCTTCAGCACTTTGCTCTGCAGGTAACTCAACCAAAAATACACCAGCCTTTGACCAGTCTAACTCCCTTACCATCAGGTGGGGTGATGCCACTAAGGCTGGTAGGGTTTCTAAATTGCCTAGAAAATGGTAGAAAAAAAGCACCTCTAAGTAAGATTTTAAATTGAATGGATGCTATCTTTAACGTTCCGTTATTCATGCCATTTGCTACAAACCACAAGCAGCGGGCACTCACAATGTGACTGTTCCTGTCACATGGTCTAAATTTAAGACAACAGAGTGAGAGTACCACAAGCCATGACAGTGGCAATTGAAAAATCTGTTATTGTGCATTTTTATTATGCGGTTTTAATAGAGGCAGTTTTATCAGCTGCTTTCCTAATACACATTCCTGTTTGCTAAATGTTTTAACAGAAAAGCAGAGTCTACTATCAATTAAAAGAATTAGAACAAGTCGATATAAAAACACTTAGGTGCCTGCACATGTAAACTCCCACACCACTTCCCAAATAAAACTTTCTAAAAGAAGTTAAACAGGGCAAATATTTGCTTATGCTTGTAGGTATTATGCCACAGCTGCAACTGTAAAACCAAAGGCAGCCTGTGCAGTGTCACCACATGCTAGTTTCATACCAGGAAGTGACGCACAACCATCTGAAAAAATTAAGAGAGTTCTTTATAATTTGTCCACAGAGAAGCTCATTACCCTGATAAACATAAATCCATCAGAAACACAGAAGCTCAGGACACAGCAGTTCCACTTCGAAGGTTAACAAACATTTTTGTATGCAGAGTATTCAGCTAGTACTGCACGTCTGCAAAAATCAAAGTGCCCTTCACGCATGATCAGGTTAGGGTATACACTTGGACAGAACACAGGAAAAAGGAAACCACTCATTTATAGAAAAATGACTTGAAAAAAACGTTTGTCTTGTTTTGAAATGTAAGTGGGGAAACCAAACGCCACTGTCTGTCTCTTCCTATTAGATTTAACTCATTAAGCAGCTAGGCACCACTACTGAGAAATAAGCAGTCCCTGGCCTCCTTTAAAAAAAGCTCTTGCTTTGTTAGGAATCACCAGCAAAGCCCAACAGCTGCTTACCTACCAACCACCTCGTGGTCAGAATCTGCCCAACCCCAGGCTGGATTCCCTTCCTCCCCTGTGCCTGAGCAAACTACATGTTATTCAGGGGATTCAGGGCCAGCGTTCCTGGAGGAAGTTCATTTCTGAAGAGGATGGAGTAACAGTACAGCCTTATTTTCACCTCCTGTCACAAAGCCAGGAGACCCCTGGCAGGCAGGAAAAGAAATAGATGTCACATATCTCTCTGGTGACACAGCTGCCTTGCTGATACAAACCCACCACCTAAAAAACATTGACACCACAACATCAAACAGTTTGGATACTCTCCACCCACTCTTAAGTTACCAGACAGCATTCGAGCAAAATCCAACCTATTACAACAGAAACTAGAGGCTGACTGAACTTGTATAGCCCACTCACACCTCAAACAGCTAAAGCCTTACTTTCACTAGCAATCTCCACTCAACGGGTATATCTGGATTTCTTCACACATCCACCTGTCTTTTTGGCCATGGATTAAAATCTGCTTAGCTGCAGGACAAATCATTTTAAATAATGGAATTCCCAAGAATTTGGCTTTCAAAATATTCACTAAAAGAAACTTGTTGATCTGCAACAAAATACTGCATCGCATCTGGTGTTGGGATGCAAGCTCATATGCCCATGTTATTTGTGTTCCAGTGAGCAGGCAAGGACATTTAACCCAAAACACTAAAAGCAAAGTAACAAATGAGCGAGGGCACAGCTATCCACACCAGGAGCTCAGCTCTTTCACTCTGCTACCCCCAGCTCTCTGCCTGTGCACGCACCTGTGCTTTCAGGCAATCAACACCATCACCACATGGCATATCAAATTCTCACAGATTTATCAAAGGCCCTTATTTAATACAATTTCAGCAAGAAGAAATCTCAAGCCAAGCACTCTGACTGACAGTCGTCTTCAGGGACCAGAACTTCAAAAACCAATGAGCAAGCATTTTAAAACACACATTTATTTTTTCTATTCTGAAAGCTTTGTGGGGCAGAAACACACCTTGCAAGGCTTTCCTGATTTACAGGCAAGCAGTAATTGCATTGCAATTTCTAAAGGTTAAGTTAGGAAAAAGTGAAGGTCATAGTCAGCACCTCTCCTGAGCACCTTGCTGGGTTGGGATACATACAATACAACTGTAATCTTTCATAAAGCTCTTGGCAGAAAACTTGGTTTCAAGCTCCTGATACTCCATTAGCAGCACTGCCAAAGCTGCCTAAAAAGAGGGGGAGGCCTAACTGTGTATGATGGGACAGTTTCCTACTCCACATTGCTTGTGCTTCCCCCGCTTCCTGCAACTCTGCTGGCAGAGATGGGTTGGAGGTTTTTTGGTTGTTTTGGTTGGTTTTTTGGGGGGTTGTTTTTTGGGTTTTTTTTTTTTTTTGGGGGGGGGGGGGGTGGGGCGGAGGTGGTGTAAAAAAAAACCCGAAACACCACAACTTATTTACCTGTCTGCTTAAGGCCAGTAAACATGCCAGAACATTTCTCCAGACGCATGATATCCAAAAAAAATGCCAACCAGTGTCACTGCACTCCATCAGCCTATATGCTTGTCTTCCTTATTTCAATGAGATCCTATCATTTACTCCTTGTCCCCAGAGCATTGCTATGTTGCTCCACAGACTTCAATAATGTAATGTCTCCTTAGATATATTTCGCTGGCCAAATAAAAAACATTTCAGTTTGTGTACACCACCTGACAAAACACTTCTCAAATACATCACTCTTAAGAATGCCACAGTAATTCAAAAGTTACATAACTTCAGCCTATTTAGTAACAAAAAATCAAGGGCGACTGAATATCAAGTTCATTTTTCTCATTTTGAAATAATAAGATTCTCTCACATGTTAGATAAGACTGGTAGTTTAGTTAACCTGCAGCAGACTCAGCTGCAGCCGTTCCTGGATAGTTTGGTAAGTTATCTCCATGCCAAACACAACGATCATAAATCAAAACCTCATTTCTCACATCTTGGGAAGCTACAAGTCTGGATCGGAATGCTCATACTCAAGCCTAATTTGAAGAGAGTTATCTTTTTGAAGTGTAACTACTCCTTGAGAAATGGTGGAAATTGTCTTCTCTTTACATCAGGCTTCCATCCTCACTAACATTTACCACCACTAGCTTGGTATCTCCAAGTGGGCCGACTGATCTGGACACTGTTTCAAATCATGCATCTCCACTAGCTTCGCTAAATTCTAGTTCACAACTTCTCCATGTTAGTAACATCAAAGCAGAAGAAAATCTTGATTACCTTTTCAGGTGGACTAGCCAGGTACCAGAAGATAACAAACTTGCCAACTTGAGTGGGTGGGGCACAGGCTGCCAAGATTTTATTTATTTTTTTTTTTAAGTTAGACTCTAATATTGAATTTTTCATTTAAGTGCTTGGACTTGGCCTGACATTGCAAATCACTGGTCGAGCTTCAGATTGATTTAATTCACTTAAAAGAGTGTAGTGACAAAATGGAGTGATTCCCAAAGTCTCCTCCCCTGTAAGTCAAATACTTCTCCCTACAAACTCTTCTACCAGTCACATTTCAGAGTATTTAAAAGCAAATACAGAGATGACAGAAAACAGTCAGGATCTGCATGCAGAAGACCAGCAATGGGAAAGAATGTGGTTAAAAATAGTACAAGTTGATCGATCAGCAATTAAATGTTACAGTATTTTCAGTGTTTGCTATTTTAACCTTTTTTATAAAGTTTCCTCAAGACATCTCCTCACAGTGCTGCCCGAAAGAGGTATCGCTGAACTCGGTGGGTTTTTTTCTTAAATTTTGTATTTAACATGAAAGTTCACACGAGATATTTCAGATGAAATCCTCCTAGTAAAGCTTCATATGATGAAGTACTGTCACATACCTTCCCCTAAAGCATATATGAACTGCTAGGGAAAAGTAACTGCCTGGGGGGAAAAAAACAAACAAACAAAAGAGCAAAACCCCACATACCATCAACAACCTTGAAAAGTGTTAAAGCAGGTTTTACAGAACTGGATTAGGTTTTCTTTTCTTTCGTTTTTGTTAAATTCAAAAAGAAACCAAAAGAAAAAAAAAAACGCAAACCGGGAGCTTTCGGCCCCCCCCCCGCCCCCGGTCCCCCCAGCCTGGCCGCCGCGACAGCCTCCCGAGCGCACCACAAAGGCGCTGCCCGGCCGGGGGGGCGGCACGCCGGGGGGACACCGCCGAGCGCCGGGCTGCCCCCCCCCGCCCACTCACATTTGCAGCATGATTTTGTTCAGGACGACGCCATCCACTAGGTCCATATAGACGCCGAGATTGTCCTCGTCCCCGCTTCCCAGGGCCCCGAAGGTTTTCACCTGCCGGGAGGAAGGACAGCGGGATTGGGGGGATGGCGGGAGGGCCCGGCCGCCCCACGCCGGGCCACGGCCGCCCCGCCGGCAGCCGCCCCACCGCCCCGCTCCGCTCACCCAGGTCACCAAGGGGCTCTGCAGGAAGAGCTCCAGGAGCTCGGAGACGGTCACGTCCATGTCGCCGGGGCCCGGCTGGCGGCGGCGGCAGGCTGCGGGAGCGGGGCCGGCTCACTCGGGAGACAAAGGCGCGGAGCCCATGGCCCGCCGCCCCGCTGCCCGCCGGGCTCTGCCTACAGGGGGAACAATGCGCGGCGGCTCATCGCTCCCCCGCCCCCGCGCCGGGGGGAGACGCGGGGCCGCTCGCCGCCGCTGCGGTCCCTCCTCCCGGCAGCAACAGGCCGGTTTCCACCGCGCCGCGCTCGCCCTGCAGCCGCAGGAGGGGCCGCGAAGGGGGGAGGGGGGGCAGCCGCCCGAGGCCGGGAGCGAAGACGCGAAGCTCCGGTGGGGCGGCTCCGTGAAGCTCCCCTGCACCGCTCCGGCCGCCACCGCGGCGCTACCTGTGGCGGGGCGCGCCCTGGCCCCAGCAATTAGACCCGGGCCGCGGTAGCGCCATGACGGGCACGGCCCGCCGCGAATGAGAGGTGCGGAGAGGGTCGGCGCCGGCCAATGGGCGGCGCCTCTGGGCGGCCGCGGGCGGGACGCGTGCGGGGCCGGGGCGAGCTGCCGGCGGTTTCCCGTGCACTGCCCGACCCGGCTGCACCAGCCTGTAGCGTCTCCCGGGAGCGGCCGCCCCGCCCCGCCCCCGCGGCGGCTAGGTCCCCGGGCCCAGAGCTGAGGGGGGTGGGGGGGGCCGGCGCCGCGGAGGCGGGAGGCAGGAGCGACCCTGCTCTGCCCTCGGGCTGCACGTCGTTCCCCCGTTTGAACCGAGGTGGCGGCGCGGGCGGCTCCGGGACCGCGCCGCGGGGGGTGAGAGCTGCGCGCCCGCTCGCAGCCGTCGCTCGGAGCCGCCAGGCTCTGCGCGCTCCTCCGCGGGCAACGCGGGTGCGGGACGCTGGCGCGCGGCTTGGAACTTCCCGCTTTAAAAAGCGCGAGAGTGCCCGCGTGCCGGCGGGCTGCACGGGGCACGGCGCACAGCAGGCACGGCGGGCTGCACGGGGCGCGGCGGGCTGCACGGCGCACAGCAGGCACGGCGGGCTGCACGGGGCACACAGCACGCCCGCTGCGCCAGCGCCCGGTTGCAGCGCGGTAGCGGGAAAGCCGAGAACGGCGGGAGGCGCGACCTGTTGCGTGCGCGCCTGAGGCGAAGCGCAGCGAGACGCTGGCGGGGCCCCTCAGCGCCGCTTGCCCGAGGCGCGGCAGCGTTACGGGTGTCGCTGTGGGCGGCCTGTGCGGCCCAGTGCCTTCCTGCGGGCGCGGAATCTTCTCTGAGGGGACAGAAAGGAAAAAAGAACCCCAGGTAATCTGGGAGATATCTGCCTCGTTTATCCCCGTCTCCGGCTTGGCGTAAATATCGTTTATATGTATGTTTATATGTAAATATATATTTTATGTATAAATATATGTGTAATCTAGGCATAAAGCCGAGCCGTTGCGCGGTGAGGTTCGGCTTTGTCAGGACCGGCGTTTGGCGGCGTACTTCGCTCCTCACAGGCGCAGCCATCGCGACACCGCTTCGCCTCCCGCGCGTCGCCCTGAGCAGGCGGGCGGGCCGTGCGTGTCTGCGGATCGGCTGAGGGGCGGACATCTGTTGTTTTGCCCGAGGGACCCGAGCAGTTTGCAAGCAGTCTGTCCCCAAGCGACAGACGCCGATGTTCCTCGCCGTGGCCTGTTTGTCCCTCTGAGGGGCGGTGTTAATGACAGGCTCCCTGAGGATCCTGGGTTTAGGCAGCCCTGTACGTATCGAGGACCCTGCGCCTTCTGGTAGCATCGGTCACCGATACTCCGATACAGGAGTGAGGTCGGACTTCGTGTTTGCTTCTGACCGGCTCTAAGAGGGCAGAAAGGGACACTTGCCACCACGGGAGAGGGTGCTGTGTGCCTGTATGGCTCCTCGGCTGCCCCTGCTCCCCCGCAGCCCCTCGGGTCCTCCCGGGTACCCCCTCGGGTCCGCCCGGCGGGGGAAGCTACTGCGTGCTCCTTGAAGAAAGCAAGAGCAGCCCGGGTTTCGGGCTTCTGATTTGCATTTGGATGGATACCATTATTGCACGGGAATGGCCCTAAATTAGCTGGTGAACTTGCTGTTCGAGGCATGCGATTCAGTTTTAATCCTCAAACGTGTAGACCGGGGCAGGGTAACTCCTGGCTGCGAGCTGGAGCTGCCCACGTGAACTGCCGGTACAGCTGTTTTCCTATGACTGACTTAGGAGGATATACCGGGAAGGTACAAATAGCTAAATTAACTCTTTGTTGTGCGAGTCGTATAGTCCAAACATTTCTGAACCTGGAAAGAAGGAAGGTTTGCAAGGGAAACATCTGTTGCAGTTGGAAGGAGAAACAGGTAAGGTTGTGAGCGCAGCAGCTGCTGCTCAGGTGTGGAGATAGAAAGAAGGATGGTTAATAATTTCTCAATTCGGAGAGATGGACTGCTATATTTTAACTTCGTGAAGCCTTATGATCTATTTTGTGAACAGATTTCATTAAATAAAATTTTATAAGCTGTTACTGCAGTACTTACAACAGAGGATGGGTGTGTTGATCAACAGAGTCAAAAGAAAAAGAACTGAATCTTTGAAAAATATATAGTCCCCTTCAGAGAAGATGGAATACAAATACAAGAATGCTTTCCTAATTTTCACAACTTGGATGCAACTCATTTGTAGGAGTACACCTCCACAAACTCGAAATGAAGCAACATTTGCGTGGTTCAATCTAGGTGTGCCAGTAGCGAGGTAATCAAAAGGGAGGGCACATCATGGAACATGATTACAAAACCCGAACTTCCTATCCAGGAAGTCCTGCTGGGGATGCTATTAGGTGCCAAATGCTCACACGATATTCAACGGTACTGTCTGCGTTACAGAAAATGTTTGGCCTCTAGCAGTAGCATAGCAGGTACTGGAGGTGCAGCCACAGTAGCAGGACGGGATGGGGATAGCGCTGGGGACGGCGATGCCGGCGCCGCCGCCGCGGCGGGCAGGGGCCGGGCGCCCTCTGCCGGTCGCGACCGATGTCGCAGGAGGCGCGTCCCGCCCGGGCCGGAGCGAGGGAGAGGGGGCTGCGGCGGGCGGCTGCGTTCTCACCTCGTGCTGAAAGCACAACGGCAGGAAGTAACACTTGCCGGTTGGAAAAGCGGTACCACTGGCCTAGCGTGTAAAAACACCGTTAAACTCTTCCAGCACGCACACGGGGGAACCGAAGTGCTGCCAGGGGTCTGCAGCCCCTGGCTGAAGAGCTGGAAGGCTGCAGGCGGTGCGCTCAGTGATGCCCAGCAGCCAGTCCTCTGAAGTCCCTGTGTCTAACCGCTCTTTTGGGCCACACACTTCTCGCTGGCCAGGCAAGAGTGCTGCATGCTAGTAAACCCTGCTGACCTGAAGAGGAACAAGCCCAGGCTCGCCCTGGAGCCCTGCAGAGTTCAGCCTTGGGTGCACAGCACGGGCCTTGGGCAGGGCAGGCTGCCCGCCTTGGGCAAAATCCACACTCTGGCCATTAGACCCTCAAATTTATATACGTTCGGCGTTTTTTCTCCTCGGTGATTCTGTATCATACCATTGGTCCCAGCGAGGCCTATAACTGCTTCCTCTATGTTCTCTCCAAACTGTTGCTTAGCATTCACAGTGTGAGCACTTTTATTTACCCACCTTGTGTTTCACCAGAGAAGTCACTTGTAAAACCTCGCCTACCTACAGTTTAAGTTCTCATTTCTGGTGGTATTTGAAGCTGCTGCTTTCCCACAGCAGACAAAATAAAACAAATGCCTGTGAATATATCCAAGAAAGTTCAGATCCAGACATGTACATGCAATTGCATTTGGAAGCCATGCTTCTTACAGTAAAGAAATTATGAAAATTTGTAGCATTTAATTTTAAGGTGATTTTCAACAGCTTTCTTTTCATACCATTTTTATACAGTCAGCTTTTAACTAAAACCATAATTATCAAATAAGTAAGAAGTATCAGAACAACAATTTAAAACATATACAAAGGTACAAGCAACTAAGGACACCAGGATGTTTAATGCCTCTGTTGTCATCATGTGTATTTCTAAAGCAGTCTTCACAGCCACAAAGACTCAACTCTCAACAACAGACCACAGAAGGAAATTTCTAAGCTCAAGCATTCCCAAATGTTCCTTTAGGCTGACTGTAAATGGCATGATTCACCTCCCTCAGACTGTCCCCTAGCAACGATTACAACCATCAACAAAGCTCCACCATTCTTCTGCTGTCTGAAGTGTAAGTTGCTGAGGGATAGGAATAACAGAATTCACGAGGTTACAATACGAGAGTTAAACTCATGGTAATCAGAAAAGGGCTTTTTCTCCTCCTTTGCTTGGGACTGTTATTAAGTAGCTTTCTTCTAAATATGACTCTACTGCTCATCACCCAGCTTCTCAGCTATGAAGCAAGTTTACTTTAAATAGACTCTGAAGCTGTAAACAATGGGTGCCAGGAAAAAAAGAAGGTGGCCGGAAGATAGCTTTGCTCCTTGCAATATCCGATTCTGAAATGCTGTTTTCAGTATAGTTCATTTTGTTTGGACAAAGGTGATAAAGAAAGTGTTAGAGAAATTTGAATGAAAATGAAAAGAAACAAAACTGTATGTGCTAACAAAACACACACAAAGCCCCAAAAGTATTTGGTTATGTGCCTTCGACCCATCTGAATTGGGGCAGGGGGGTGGGGGGATACTGGTGATTTAGGGTGTCTGTGTGGCTGGTATCTGAAAGAAAAGATTCAAAGAGAAACTCACATAAAACCCAGTGTTAACCTTTGGTACAGGACAGGGTGTTCATTCAGCACTGAAATTAAGCCAGCTGCGTAGGCTCCTGATGAGATTAACATAATACAGAATCTGAAATACAAGGAGCGAGTTTGGGCAGAATATCTCATAATCATCTGAGTTCATAGATGCAGAGTCAAATACACGAGGCAAACAATAAAGTTAATACTGAGCAAAAGTGGGGGAGAAGATGAAGAGGCAGCAGTGGTTTAGGGCTCTTTGCATGAACTGGAAAGCAAGGGAGGAGTACTCACAGCTCAGGCAAACACAGGAACGATGGTGTAACCTCCTTCACTTGAACCCTCTAGAGAAGCAATGAGTGCCACAGCAGTCAAGGAATGCTCGTGAGCCTGAAAGAAAAGAGAACAAATACATTTGAATTAGAGTCATAAGCTAAAGAGGAGCCAAAGGAAACAAGTCTGGTCATGGTGATCTAAAGCGGTGAGCTCAGGTACAGGAGCTAGGAACTACAGGTCCAGCAAATCAGGAAAGACATCATTTGAAGGAGCAGCAAAGAGGGAAAGGTGTCTTGTAGGTTTTAAAGGTGTGATAGGGCCTGGTCTGTTGAGAAAGTGATTACTGAAGAGGCAAGGACCAAAGTAATTGTGTAAAGGCTTGGGGAGATTATCCTGAAGCTTGGGTTCTCATCAAAGCACAGAACATAACCGAGGCAGGTGGTTGCCGTGTGTGTTCCTCAGTTTCTCTCTTTGGCAGGAAGCGAAAGAAGAACTGCACCAGCAGCATTAACTGGGAATCACGAGAAGAGAAGCACCAACAGGACTGTGCTAGGGACTGTTACCGGCCGCTCTAAAGGGAAAAAGGGAAGCATAGAAAGAACTTCTATGTATGAAATGGCACATCTTCTGACTATGTTAAAGATTTAATACTGGTGATTTGAAAATATTTTCAAATCATCAACTCCTGTCAATAATCACTAGCATACGTCCTTATAAAAACAGAACATGATTTTGAAGATCCAGTGCTTTAGGGAATTGTTCATTCTTCAGACTGCTGTTTTGGCACTTTAGTTATACAGAAGTGTATCAATATCTATATTGACGACACTGGGGGCTATATGAAAATAACAGGCAAGCACAACCAAAGATAAGTGGCTTTGGAAAGTACTTAGGCTGGCTAAAGTTGAAGTGTAAATTCATGTGCAAGGAAAACACTCAATGGAGAAGTTGACAAAGCCTCAGAGTGGAGGTAGATGATGGTAGGACCAGGACCACCACCTTAGGTATCTACCAAAAGGAAAGCCATTTTTTTGAACAGTGAACAATGTGCAGAATGGGGAAATTTGTGTCTGTGCTACCTGCTCAAACATCACCCTGAATTCACTTCTGCAGACATATGTAGAAGAATTTTAAGAATCTGGGGAACTAATGAAATTAAAGACTCCAGTTTTAAGGGGTTGTGACAGAAGGCCCGAAACTGAGGTTGTCCAGTGATAACACTGAAGAAGGGGTTAGAGATAGCTATTTTACAAGAATATGGTAAAAACTGGTTTATGTTTCCTGTGCACAGACTTAACGTGCTGAAACACAGAAGGTGGCTTTGATTCTAGTTGAATTATGTAAAAGTTAAATCTTATTTAGAGAAGGTCAACGTGAAGAGAAACAGACTTTAAATCACATGGGCTCGACTCTTTTAGAAATGAGATAGATTGTTTTTCAGCTACGGATTCTTGAGGGAATTGTTATTGTTGCTATTTGCATTATAACACTGGTATTTCACAGATGCTGTAGCGACTGTAAACTCACTGTAGAGCACACAATTTTGGTAAGTCTACTATTCAAAAGCCATCCTCTTCCTTGGCTATACAGGCCTCCTTCCTGCCTGTCCTCATATTCTGATGGAAGAGCTGTAGGCAGATTATCCATCAGCATTACTAAATTCTCTCACTTTTTGATGTAGCAGTAGCTGGGGTGTCCAAAAAGCACAAAGATCAGACCCATGTTGTAGTGATTGTATTCACTACGCTGTACACACTATCATACCTGATCTACGTCAGCCACCAAGCCATACTTCACTAATATTTTACAAAGGCCAGCAGGAATCTGCAAGCTGCCAGACACATTTTGATATTAGCAGCACCATAAAACAGCCATAGCATATTATTGCCGCAGTAGAAAGCCTTGATGCTCAGTGAGAAAGATCTATCAACCAACCAGTTATTAAAAGGTGGGCTATGTTGTGAAATAGTAGCTACCATTAAATGTCTGGATAATGGCTAGAAATAGATGAGGTGATGTGAATGGTTTAGCTATCAACATCACACATCTGGCTTGCAAAGGTTCTAGTTGTCAGGTACAGCTCGGGAGAAGGACAGGCAAATGGAAGCTTGCTTTCACATTTGGAGCAGGTAACTGTAAGGACTCCCCAAAAACGTCAGTGAACTACAAATTCAGGTCTTACAGAGCAAGACACTTTGCTGTTCCGGTGAGCAGTTTTATGCCCTCATTTATAATATGCTGAATGTGGCATCTTCTATCTTGGGTGTCTTTTGGTATTCTGGATTTTAACAGCCATCACAGCCGTCTGTAGCTGGCTCTTCTCAGAGCTGTACAAGTGGCTTCCAAAGGGCGCACTGGCAGCCACCTGGCTCTCTTCATCTAGTTTTTATTCATCACCAGTAGCCTGCTGATCCTTTCTGTTGCAGCACAAACAAACTATCAGGCTGCAACAAGGTTTTTACCATCCGTCAGATTCTACTGTCCATGCTGCTTCTCCTTCCTCCAGAGGTCAGACCACACTGCTCCTCTGTCAGACAATCCTCAGGTCTATTTAACTACTTAGTGGGAACGAGCTACAGCTGCACATGGTCCATGTCAACCAACCCACTGCCATTGAGGCAAGGCCACAGCTGCATGTTATCAGTGCTAATCAACCCACTGCCTGCATTCCTCTACACCTTTCCATACACAAAAAGGAGTTCATTTTTCACAGTCTATGGATATTTGTCATTACACTTGTAGTAGTCTAAGTGGATATCCTTCATTCCTGAAATGACCCCTTTAGGAGGATCCATATATTTAGGCACATATTTAATTTCTTTTTCCTTTAAAATGATGTATTAACATCAATCCTGAGGCTGAGTAATATTGCTTCACTGTGAAGGAAAATTGCAAGATGAACAAGATTTGTAACAATCCATTGAGGCTTGTGGCACACAGAAGATGGAAATAGTTATAGTGATCTCATTAGGGATGATGATATAATCAAAATAAACAAACGCACACACAATGTCTGTAGATTTCCTGCTATTGTTCTGATGTTTATGGTAAGAACCAAGAGATCTCACAGTTTATTACGGAAACGTCAGCACATGGTATAGAGGCTAACATAATTGTCTGGTAAAACAAAGGTGATCTGTCTTGCGACAGAGATGCTGTAACTAGCCTGCTGTTCTTGGGACTAGAGCGCTAACTTGACACTCTGGTTATTCCTAACTCGGATGGATAGTGACACTGGGAAAAGCTCTGTCCTGTTCTTGGATGTCAAAAGAAGATACGGCTGCAGGTATCAGAATGATTCACTTCTTGCAGCTGGATAGCCAAAGGCTAGCACCTTGTTCCTCCCTTATGCTACTGCCATGCATGTGGTCTCCCTCTCATCTTGACCTCTTTGAGTCAAAAGGTAGAAAAGCAACACGGTTATTAGATGTCAAAAATAAGGATACTTGGGCAGTGTCTCGGGTAGAACTTGACCCAAGTTGTGCTCAGGGATGAGGGGCAAAGTGTGTTCACCGTAAAGCCGCCACGCACCTCATCTGGCATCTGGAGCCACTAGTTTATGAGGTAGGAATGTGTTTTTCCTCAGGGCTACAATCGAGTACCCTTGCATTAGCTATAGGCTGCAAAAGACAGCTCATAACTCCAAACAAACTACACAACTACTACAACCATTCCCTTCGGGAATCACATCACACATGGTGCAGCCCCAGTAACGGACCTTTCAGCTAAAGAGCTGTCAAGATAGATCTGTATGCAAACATGTCATGCAAATGTAGCTCTTCCTTACTACAAAATTAACATGAATTAGATACCATTCAATCAGGAAAATTAAACATATCAAATGTGTGGAGTTCAGATTCTAGAGGCTTGAGTTTAGCTTAGGTCACTGGTACCAGGCACCTCACTCTACAGGGAGGTTTTCTTTTGAATGTCCAAGTACAGAAAGTGCATCTTTCTCACCAAATGGAGCAAGAGCAAAGTCCAAAGGTCAGCCAGCTGAGTACTTGAGAGGTTCTACCTGGTGTCCTGTTCATAACAGTGAGCAGTAAGGACTGGTTATTCTCACTCTGATGTGCAGAACATCTGTATGGCCCTGAGGGACAACCGTATAAAAAAAAAATCCTGCAACACAACTGGTCTAACAAAATACACGCACCTCCATACTTGATTCCAAAGGAACACATGCTCTAAAGATGAAATGGGGCCTATATATTAAATAGCTAGCTATATCTTTATCTAAGTACTAAGAACATTTGAAAGGTGCTTTATGAAGAGCAGACACATACAAAAACTTCTGAAGATGGACAAACACTTGTATTACTCTGTTACTAGCTTTGGTACTCGGTTCTCCCACCCATGAAAAACAAACATTTACATCTTCCTTGTTTCTTACCGCGGGTAATCTAGACCTTGAAGAGGTAGGTTTATTTCTGCTTTGAGACTAAACTGAAATATGTTAAAAGCTGTGCTCTCTTGCTGGTTTTAATGAAGTTATTTCTTCAGAAAGAATTGCAGCTTCTAGCTCTCCTGGCTGACCTAAAAAATCCTGACTGACGGCAGCAGAGAAGTCACTTCTGTTTTGGGGGTTGTGGAGGTGGGGGAGCGGAGCCATGGGGAGGAAACAGGCTTTTTTTCAGGGTAAGATAATTTAACACATTTTCAGATGTGTAAAAGTAGAAGCAGATTTGAAATGTAGGTTTTTTTAAAGTTTCTCCTAAATGCTCAATGTTGTTAGCACAGACTCCTGTGACTCTGTTCATCAGGAGCTGCTTCCAGTTACCTCCACATCCTGAGTCACAACGTTGATCAAATCCTGCTAAATGGCGACATTAGCAGATTGCACATCCCCGATCACAGCTGCCTTTGGGGATCCTTGACCTTTCAACACCAGTTCAGTGAGGATGAAGGTACAGTCGTACTGTCTCTGGCCTCACCAGGAGGACAGAAGACTGTACTGAACTCTCCAACCTAACAGCATCAACCTCCCACCTGAACACCAAAGCCGTCCAAAGGCCACTCAGTATCAGCAGGCTTAAATAAGCCTTACTGAGGTAAGCACACCTTAAAATCAAATTTCCAAGATTTCAGCCACTGAGGTGTACATCTGAAACACAAGAGAAAACACTAGCCTCATCGGAAAACTCATGAGCATATTGGAAGGGCTGTGGCGTGCACGTGCTTCCAGAAGCAATGCTAATGAACAGCGATATACACGCAACTACTGAATGCTTCTGAACCCTTTTGGTGGGCAGCCCACGTACAGTATCTTTAAAGTTGCTTACAAGTGGAGTATCAAAATCAATGCTGTTCAGCCCAAATCATCCCTGGTCTTTATTACTGATGCACACTTTGTGAGCATAATTCTACCCTACACCGAGTAATTTCCAGGTCTCAACCTAAACTACAAGCAGTCATTCACACAGAGCCATTTCAGAGTTCTGAGACAGATACCTTACATCTCCAGGAGATGCAACAGTGCACAGCGAGGCTACTGCCACAGGTCTGAAATCACTGTGCATCAGGAACTATTTCAATCATTTGCCAGTAGCATTCTATGTGTTGTTTTTTTCTTTGATGTTACCCACTGGTTTACATATTTTTACACTGTTCATAAATACAATTTGCATACAGAAGACTACATCTCCTTGGTCCCTTTTTTGATTGCCTTTCTTCCAGCAGTCTGCAGGGTTTTATTTCAGCTTTCAGTAATTTTGTTAATTTCAATTTATATAAAACCCCTACAAGACTCACTGTCTCCAATGAACACGATTCCAACTAAAGCAGTATTACACTGAGATAACTGTTTGCCAGATAGCCAGCCACCTAAGAAAATATAGTAAGTTGTGCCTCCCTCGCAAGAGTAACAAGACTTTAAATTATGGCTCTGGTTGAAGGTAGGCATTACAAATCCTCCCACAGATGGTTTTGCTCGATCTGTAGCATGCCCACATGACTCGCCTCCTTTCTGGACTGAACTGTAAGTTGCGTATTACCTTCATTTCCTCCGGACTCCAAGAGAAAGCAGTAGGAGCAGGTGGAGAACGTGCACATGGACAACTTAGCTTGAAAAACTTCAGTTGTTGGCAACTTCTCCTCTTTGAATGCTTGTCTGGTTTTACACTTACGCTGTGGGTGAGCCTAAGCAGTAACTCATCCGGCCTCCTACTTTCACAATTTACCTGTAATGGGTCTCAATATCCTCAAGGCAACTGCAGTACTACACCAGCATTACTCCAGGATACCTCCACAGCTGTAAAACAGTGGATAAAGGCAAGGCTGAACTGCTGTGGCCACTCTACAAATGCTAGGAAACATAATTTAGCAAGGCAACCACTGTAACTTGAAAGGTAGCTAGTTCTCTAATGGAGCCACAGTAGCAATATGAGAACAGACTCTGACTCTTAAACAATAAAACTCTTACTAAAAGTTTCTGAAATCTGCAGAGATGCAAAGCCACAGCCCAATGGTACGTTAAAAGGATTTGGCCTACTTGACATTTCATTCCCTAAGAACCTGATGTCTCACCTGGTTGGGCTATGAGGTGGATGAACAGTCTGACCTTGTTTACCAAGCAGGTACATTACAGACAGGTACATTTGAGAGGCAACTTACTGTTAGATGCACCAGCTTTCAGATCCTTTCATCCTCACGACATAGGAGAGAACAGCTTTTGGTGATGTGCACTGTTACCTGAATGAAGCCCCTACGTACAGTGGAAGAAAATCTGGAAATATTCCAGATTACCTGGAACTACCTTCCTTAACGTAAGGGCGCGCTTCCTTGGGGTACCAGGTACTCCATATACTTTTGTCTGGTATTCCCAGCAAACCTAGGCTCAAAGCTGGGCAGTGTACCGCAGAGTACCCAGCATCAAGTCTTTCAGCCACTGAAAGAATACAGGAGCCTATACTGATGATTCAAGCGTGTTGCATCTTGCCTGTATGATACTTAAGGGTTTGCCCTGTAAACTATACTTAAGGATACAGTTAAGATGCAATTAAGATGATCAAGCCATGTTTAATATATACACACAACTCTACTGGGATGCAGACAAATGGTTTTAAAACTAGTAATAATAAAAATAAAAAAATCAGCCCAGAGAAAGATCTAGAATGGAACACTGTTTCGTAACATAATTTTTTCACCTCTTAAGTCACGACCACTTTCTTTTTTTATACCTATCACTTCTCAGAATCCCACTATTTCCTTTTTTTTCCTGAAATGTATTTTAAGATTTCCATGTAAAAAGTGAAAGTCACTGGACAAGAGCATACCCACCACTGTCTCCAACTCACCTACCACTTCCAGCTTCCATGAATATATCATCTAAGTGTCGACGTGTCCTGTCAGGCCACAAGCATTAAGTAACTGGGAGGACAACTAACCATCTAACTGCAAGTTAGACAGCATTAAAAGATGTGCAACCTATATTTTACCAGTCTTTTAGAGCTTCATGAAAACATACAGTGTTCAGAAATATTCCTACTTCCACTATCATTCTGACTGACACCAGTAACAAGGATAGCATTTCTTTTGTTAAATGTAATGTTTCAAGTACTACAAGTCCAAAATCCAGAATTCCTACAACGATTATGAAAGTATCTTAAAGTTCAGAAGACCGTAGCATCAGACATCACAAGATCAAGTACTCAGTAGCTGAAGGAACATAAAAAATGTTAACAAAGAATGTTCCTTCAACCAACTCAGACAAACTGACTTCCTGAGATACAGCCTGGAGGACATGAAGACGATATGGATAGATTTTAAGAGCTTTACGCTCAAGGCAAGTTTGACAGATTGGGAAGGATTTAAATTCAGGCTGCTTAAGAAAACCTGCAAAATGACAGATTTCCTTATCACGATGTCTGCTCTGACACCAAAGTTGCAAAAATCACGTTTCAGATACGTCGCTGAGACAGCATGGGGACTCTCACATTGCAGCAGCAGGTTGTATCGAATCTTGTAGTGACCAAGTGCTCAAGTCTCGCCCTCTCTGTAAAATTTATTGCTGAGAACTGCCCTGTCACAGACGTTTCAAACACACTGTAAAAACTCAACCCTGGAAAGTAATTTCAAATGAACTTTTTGAGGAAAAGATAGCTAATTATTCTTGCCTAATGCACACTCTTATTTAAACTGAGATTACTAATTTGTATTAATACGAAGTCCAAGCACAAAAGCTTTGACTTTTGTAGTTTGCATAGAATATGCCACGAAACATACCTTTTTCAGAAACAAAAGTGCTAACCTACACCTGGGTGTGGTCACATATAATCCAGCCTCAGATTTTAATTTCTCTTATTTCTATTTGTATGTGATACGTTAACGTGTAACATCATGATTGTTGCAACATTGGTGCTGTGAATGTCCAAAAGGAAACCAACTAGAAAATACATGTAAGGGTGTCTCGTTTGTAAAGCAACTGAATAAACTCCCCTTCTTAGGAAGCACTGCTGTGCAATCAAAGCCATCTTCTGTAAAAGTAGTAAGGAAGCAGGAAATAACGTTCAGTTTCAAATTACCAACTAATATTATTTAGATTTTTGGAAAAAGGGGGAAGAATGTAGTCATTGAGTTAGACCCAAAGATTAATTGCTGTTTTTCAACTGAGTATGAGAATACTGAAAGATGGTATCCTTGTAAAGAGTATTCTACAACCATCTTTGATTCACTAAAACTGGTATTCCAAAGGGATTCAGAGGTTTTAAAAAAATACCACTAATGCCATTTTCCTTCAGCTTTAATTACGTCTTTTTTATTTTTGTAAGTCAAATGAGTCAATATATTGGTATTCCTAAATCACCCACCTTGCACGTTGATGAATTGGTCTACCATCATTGTTCTGAGTTACGAAATTTCAAAGTCTCTTTGGAATACTAATTTCATATTTATAGGTTTCACTTTTTTTATCCCATCCTATTTCCCTGAATTTTTTCTCGACAGTTGCTGATGTAAAATTTCATATAAAATATTTAGTCACAAAATAGTATTGCTTTTATGCACATTGTGGTAAGATTTTTTTCTCCCCCGGTAAAAACTATACCATCTTCCATAAAATCCTAAACACATTAAGAACTGTGATGCAGAACAAAATTACACAGGGTGAAACAGGTACCAGCACAACAGTGAGATTATATTACATCAAAAAATTTTAATGGTCCCAAATATATACTCAACAACTAAGCATACACTCAGGGGGGCAAAAAAAAATTATGACACAAAAGTGACCACATCTAGAATTCCACTCAATCTTTAATCAAGAAGGGACAAACAAATCCCCCACCTCCAAAAAAATTTCTGCAGTTTAAAGGGCAAAGGGAACAGATTACAAAAAAAAACAAAAACAAAAAAAAAAAAAAAAAAAAAAAAAGAAAAAGAAAAAAAAGAGAAAACTTTATATTCAGCCCTCCCCCTCAGAGGTTTTAAAACCTGTTGTAGCTTGACTAAAATGTTCAGAATGTATGATTTCAAAGGCAGGTCTCTTTTATACAAAGAAACTGCTGGCATTCTTAACTAGTGAAGAATTATGGCAAAAAATGCCTTTTCTTCAGAAGTCTCATACATGGTCCAAGAAAGCATATTCTGATTGTAGCAACTGACCAGCCAATCCAGAGTTCCACTAACAAAACTCCTGCCCTGTTGGCTTTTTGTTTGTTTGTTTTGTTTTGTTTTCCATTTCCTTCCCTGAGAAAAGGGCAATGTGTGGTCCAAGCTGGAGAGCTCAAAGGCGTTAAGTCCTTCCCCTAAACGAAGTATTTCTTCCCCTTCTTCTGCTCCTTTGAATTGGCACTTGATTGGCAGAAATCTGTTTGTATAGGTTGATCTGTGTCACACACAGTAATTCACAAAAGATTGCTGCTTTGCTGTGGGTTTGTTTTGTTTTTGGAAAAAATATCCTTCCCCCAACTGGTAATGTTCTTCAGCAGTTGCCATTACGATGACTCAAGCTTTGCTTTCTTTGACAAAGGTAAAGTTTCCTCTTTGTCTTCATCTTCATCATCCTCTTCATCATCATCAGGATAATCTACAAGCCCCACAAGGCCTCCCTACAAAGACAAGACACAATTACTATAATTAAGAAAATGTTTGTACATTGATACTTCACATTTGTATTGGAAAATTATGTTTGCACAGAATATTGCCATACACATACTGATTCATGAAGTTTTGAGTAAAATGAATAAAAATAAATCCTTCAGTATGGATGAAAATGACATTGTCTGGAAAATGTTTAGATGAGTAAGTCCAAAACAGGGTTTTACCTATCGAACTGGATAGAAGTATTTCCAGTTGAAATTTAAGAAAATCCACAAGTCTACTTAGTTTTGCTAAGTGCCACTGTAAGTGCCCCTGAAGCTCTATCTGTAAAGATGGGGTTTTTTTTGGGGGGGGGGGGGGGGGTGGTTGGGTTTTTTCTTTGTTTTGTACCAAGCATAGCTGACTGCAGCAATGAGCAATCTGGAAGCATTTCAGAAACAAATACAGAATATCCTTCAATTTGAATTTTTGAATCACAATACTTGCAAAACATAGGCTGTCTTCACAGAAGCTACTTTAAATGTGTAATAGCTGAAAGAATTTTTTGTATAATACAATTAAATGAGGTATACAGCTTACAGAATTTAAACAACTTGGCCACTAAAGATGAAAGCATATCTAGTAATATCAAAAACTCCCTTGTACTGCAAATAACCACAAATTTTAAGATTAGGCAGGTCTGTACCCATGAAAAAGCAGCATGAACTTCTATAACTTCCTCCAACTACACTAAGCTGCAATTTCTGAAGCTCAACCAGCATTTGACTACAATGGCAGTTACTGGTGCTTTACTCAAAGATCATACTACTTATTTGGGTGTCTAGTGACAGACATCCAAACCAGAAAATTCCAGCCAGTTACACACATTCTGAACAGTCACATACAACATAACACTGAGTATACTACACATAAAATAATAGGATCAGGTAATTAATGAAAAACCCAATTTTAACAGTTTCTAGTTTGCAACTGTAGCACATTGACGAACAGTGCACACTGCAGTGAAAGAAGATAGCTTATGCCTGAACCCATGAACAGTTTTTTTCAGTACACTGTGTATTCAGTGTAACCTGATCATTTTTCTTTTCCCATCACAACTTGGAATTCTGGAGCCAATACTGTATGCAATACGCTCCATATGTCAAGTCCATTTCAGATTCAAGGAATTACGCTTGAGAACAAGCCTCCAGCAGAAATACAGAATAGACTGAACTGTATTCCAAGCAATTTTATGCCTTTATAGAAGTGCTTGATTAACTACTGTGTTTTTTTAATAAATGAAATAAGTCTGCTTCCTCTTCCTACACAGAAGAATTTAAAGGAAGTGTCCCTTAGTTCTTCCATCAGCTGAACTCCTCTCACACTGGAGTTTTCAACAGAAGGTAACCCAAACACAAACTTAAGTCGTGTTTACTATAAGGAAGAAAAAAACCCTAAAACCCCATTTGCCTTTACTAAAAACTAGGTGAACAAGCAGCATGGTGGCATTAAAAAATAAGGAGGAATCAGAATTATTCCAAGGCCACCTGAGAACTGAGATACATACCTGACCTTCCACAGAAATGGAAATAATACTTACAGCATCCTACAATGTATTTTAAAATTATTTAAACAGGCTTTCTTCTTCTATTTCAGTGTGTTCCAACCCAAAACTACGTTATTTCAAGAGGTAAAAGGAGTCATGCTAAGATATTAAAAATTACTTTTTGTTCTGGCTTACAGCAACCACCCCTTCATAATACAATTTCTTTCTTTCACACGTGCCAGTTTTATCATGCTGAACAATATTAAAAATGGAACAGTAGAAATTCTCAATGGAGCTCATGGGACATCATGGAGCCTGGCAAAATTTGGCAATGTTTCCAAAGTATTTCTACCTGCGAAACAACCCTGTGCAATTTAACAAAAGCCAGGTGTTGTCTGTATTTCACAGTAAAGATCACTGCAAAGAGCAGCTAATGATATGCTTCATACTTCAACAGTTTGGGCGTTAAAAGAGCTTTTATTTCTTTTTATATACATGAAAGATCTCCTTAAAAATGCTGAAGGCCAGACAAAAAGTACACACAAACCAGACAGTCCATTATTACTTAACACGTCAGAATTCACACAAACTTGGGAGAGATGCTGAAGCAAATTTCTAGTCTGTAACAATTAAGTCAACCTATGTCCATTCAAAACTACCTTAGTTGTAATAGCTGCCATCTGAGATGTGCTTTTAGAAACTGATCCTGGAGACCCAGGGGACCCTGGTGATCCGGGAGACCCTGGTGATCCAGGCAGATTACTTGCAGATGACTGGCTGGTAAGGTTAGATTTTGTACCACTGGAAAAGGAAAGCTTGAAACTTGGGCTCTGACGGCCTGAAAGGTTAGTTTTCAGCAGAACTTCCTTTTCTTCACTCTCTTTCACTGGAGAGAAAAAAATACACACACAAAAAATTGAGGAAGTAAAGCAATATAATCAAGCAAAAAATGTAATTACAAATGACTTTACTGTGTGGGAAAAGGCTTAATATTTTATGTACAACTTGGTAAAGTGAGTCATCACAGACTTTTTTTTTTCCTCTCCAAACGACTATACCACCTACCAGCTGTTGCCATTGGCCAGGAATGAACACTTCTATTCTACCAATGATATCACCTGAACATTTTCAAGAAGATTTTTAATTAGAAACTTGAATAAAACACAGGAAAACGTGGCTATCAGCTAAGATTGTCACTCAAATGCTTTAAGAAATCAACAACGTTTTGGATCATTCCGATTTTAAAGACAACAAAACTTGTTTTGAAGGGGTCGTCTACCAACTTGGTGTCACGATTTCAAAATCTAAGAACTTCGGAATAAATACATGCAGAGCCTTCATTGCAGTAGGACTAAAGAATAGGAGTTACTGCTCCTACATAAACCATATGGCATTCTTCTTCTCATCACTTACATTTTTTCCTTTCCATGAATTTACTGATAGGGTCCATAATATCTTCATCATTTTTAGTTTTATCAGAAGGGGGCACCACTGCCTCTCCATCTTCCATATCGTCTTCATCAGTATTGAACCACATTTCCTCCTCATCCTCCAAGGTTCTTGCATCCCTTCTGTATCTATGGTTTCTCAGAATGGAACGCATGCTGCAGAACAGTAAGTTTTAAAACTTATGATTAAAAAACCAGCTCATATTAATAATAAAAATTCTATTTGACATTTACAGTGACAGCTTACAGATACAAATATTGTAGAGCAATAAAACCACCAGCAAATCATTCTGTAATGCAAATCTTTGTATTTTCAATGCAAAAAGCATTAAAAACTTTTCTTTATAAAGAATCAAATAAGGTAGAACTCTGCTAATAGCACATTCAGGCTACTCTACCTTGTCCAAAATTCTGTAGCTTACAAACAGCACTATTAAAAGTAATTTTAATAAATGTCACTAAAGTTGCATTCAGGCTAGGTTTAGCAGTTTGCACTGGTAAATAAAAAGTAGTAAAACAAAGAGTTTAGAAACTAGACTTTTTCTGAAAATACTTTACAACTTGTCAGTATTTGGGGTCCAATGTGTTAAAGAGAAAAACAAACCCAACCTCAAATCTAGTTTAAATGTGACTTCAGTTTAAAATAGACACATTAAAAAGACAGCTATTTCTTTCTGCTACATCCATCTGTTAAATTTTTGGTCACTATCAAACTTTTGCATTCTTCAGAGCCTTGGATACAAAGTGCTATTTCTCCCTCCCCATTTGATCTATTACTAGTGTTGGTCTATCTCAGCTCCATTTTCCTTTTCTTTTCTCTCACAGAAGCAGTATTACGGCCTTGGAGGAGAGGGACAGTGATGTGCACCCTGAAGAATAGGGGGAGGAGAAGTGGAAGAGAGGTTAAAAACACTCTTTTTATTGCTAATGTTGATTTTTAACAGTCAATTTCCAACAAAAGCATGAAACGGTTGACACATTTTCTGTAGCACTTCTTCAAAATTCACTGGTCACAATTAAGTCTGAAATTTGATGTTTTTCATAGTCTCTGTTACTGGAATCAAAATGTTAATAATATAGTCTCAGCTTATTCTATTTAGAGAAAAGGTCTTGCGTTACTGGCTGCAGGAAAAAGTCAGAATGGAAAAATTAGGAAACTACAAGGTATTAAATAAGAACGCTAAATGTAGTTTTAAAAATCTTAATACTGAATAATTTGCTTGCCAACATTATAATCTGGATCTATACACAATGCATCACTTTACACTGCATTTACATTCAAGTTCTGCTAATAGTGTAAAAATATTACTTAAGTGGCACTCTTCTGAATACTTTTGTGGCCTGCGTCAACAAATTTTTTGGCCTCCTTCCTTACTGAACTATTCTTTGCTAAAACGGGTAAACAGATTCTTGGGTTTTGCATTTTATTATTTCTGGGTTTTCACTTAAGAAATTACATGGACTGTGAATGGGGCTTGTGCAGCCACTATGTAAGATGAAGAAAGAAAGTAAAAAGCTGGCTGGTTGAGCTACAGACCTTGAAGCTATAATTTTCTGCTGGATAAAGTCAAGCAACACCCCTATACACAATCAACTTAGCTCAACTTAAGCCAAGAAAAGCCTAATGTTTTACTTCCTATACTAAATGGAAGTTACTGAAGGAAGTGGCTGGGTGCTCTTTCTAACACATGCATTAATGCAAGAATCATAGGCTTGAATTTCACAGCTGTTTAAAACAATAAGCTTAAGCTGACACAAGCCAAGATCGTCTCACCTGTAAAATACTACTACCCAAAACTGCAGATCCCATGTATACTTTTGAAAATGCTTCAACATTTTAAAAACAAATCTATGATTACACTCTCATTTTAATTGTACCAGTCCGAAATTTAAATATTGGTTAAGAAATCTTGTGGCAGAAAATAAAATAGCTTAAAAGTCTGAAATTTAAGGATGTCCTAGTATGACTATTTAGGATTAATTTCTTAAACTGTTTTCACACAAACTTGGGACAACCGAACAAGAACAGGTCTTGCTAACAATTCTTAAAGAGTAACTCATTTATTCACACAAGCAGTACGTTTTCTTTTAATGAAACTACACATTTGTAGTAATAACATTTGACAAAAATAAATGGAGTAAAAAGTCCTAAACTTCCTATTTTTATACACCCTAACCTTTTAACCTTAGGTAACTGCGTACTAAGGAAGGGAACTTCTGTTCTGGCAAACAGGAGGAGTGATTCACGTGTTACATCAAATTATTTTTTACTCCATCAGCAAATTAACAGTGACAAAAAAGCATTCTCTGAAAATTTCTTAGTATATTCTATTTCTCAATCATTTTGGTAGAGCTTATCTAAATAACTACTCTCCAAACTAATTAAAATAAAAGGAAATCTGATGTGAATTTTTGAAGGAAAAATCCACAGAATGGAAATTCACAACTGAATAATCCTTTAAAAGAAACAGTGGGAATCTGCTATTTGGGCAAATGAACTTCACTTGACAGGCTTCCAGCCTCATCAAAATAGTGTTCATAAGTTTAGGATATAACAACTTAGCATTATTACTGGGGGTCCAGCAACTAATGCTAGCTGAAAGCTGATCAAGAGTTTGAAGCGACACATCTGAAAATCACACTTTTAAACAGGTAAATTCAACAGTGCTTAAGATGCAAGCAGGAGTCTAAACTAGTAAAGCACTAATATACTAGTAAGAGCATTTAGTGCATTTTACCTGTCAAGTTTTGGATTATCTTGTCTTTCCCTTTGTTGTTCAAATCGTAGTTTCAGTCCCTTGAATGTCTGCACATAATCTACATCTTCCAGCGCCTTCCAATAATTTTCAATCACGTGAGCCGTTAACGATTTTATATCTTCCTACAGGAATGAACAAACATAAAGCAAATTGTTTTATGCTATGATTATTTTAATTGAAATGAATTTATTTAATAGAAAATAACTCAAATGAGGGATTTTTTATTAACATTCCATAGGAAGCACCCTATTAATTTACTTATGCTAAAATGAATATTACACATACAAGTGTAGTTAAAAATCTAGAGCTTCAAATATTTGATTAGCAAAACAGGCATAACAGCAGCAAATTTCTAGCAGTATCCTCTCCTGAACACGGATTCTAAAACCCCGATAGAAAATTATACCAAAACCAAATCTAACAGGTCTTTCCCAATGAAACTTGTAAATATTTTTACACTGATAGATTAACTGGTGTCTGTTGTAATCACTCGATGAAAAAATATGTCTATGAGATACAGACTTCACATTCATATTGTTTCTTTCCTTGCTGCAAATAAATTACTTATACAAAAATAATTATTCAATGCATTCGTTTAGGATGAGAACAAGGAAGACATTTTTCATTAGAAACAAACATCAAGTTTTTCCTTTGTTGCCGCACAGTGCTGGTCAAGGTCCTTTACAAAAGCCTCCCAGCTGTTCTGCTATTTCAGTTTAGCGCTGTGGCTGCCCAAAGCCACCCTAGGCAGCTGAGAGCAGCACAGCTCTGCACACTGCAGCAGGAAAACTGCTCCTGTGCACTGTCTGGCTTTCTTAGCACCGCACAGCCCCGGGAATACACTGCAGAATGAACACCTGAATTATCATCTAATAAGGACAAACAAAGCAACATAAATCTTAATACACTGATTATTTTCCTTTTTGGCTACATGCTCAAAGGTCACCTCTTATGAAAGGTAAATACATCAGCAACAACAAAACCACACTTCTTATACATTTTCTCTCTTTAAAAACAAACCTAGATAAAAAAAGTTGACAAAAAATATTGGGAGATGCCAAGAAGTGTTCTTGAAATGCAACCTGGGTATCTATGTCAAAGAGAGGATAACAAAATAGAAGATCATTTATTTCCCCATAGCATAAACTGTAGAATCAGCACCCAGTCTCACGGAGTACTGAAAGACCACAGCACAGAAGTCAGTGCCATCACCTATATGGATTAACTTTTTTCATGGCTTCAAAACCATTTTTACATCAACTCTTCCATGATGATTAGGTCATCTCAGTCTTAAATCACCTTGAGTCCCAGCTTAAAGAGGAAAGAGGTCATCAGCATGGAAGACAGCAAAAGGTGACAAAACCTCCTTTTTTCCTCACCTACTTAACCCTCCACAACTGTCTGCACCCTAGCTTGGCCCCACTTACAACATTTATGGTCTGTGCAGAATCTTGTCAGAATCTGGATGCAAACAGCAGTGAGGAAACAGTACTGTGCAGACAGCCAAACTGGCATGAGCACTTCGAGAGACTCCCCATGGAAGAAACTTTCTATCACTCCTTTAGTATACACAAAAACCCCTGGTATCTCTTCTGTATATTTCCATATTCTGTTAACTGACATCACAAAGCACAGCTAAATTTGATGGGTTTATAGCAATAGCTTCAAATCACATTCCTGTCATAACAGTATCATCCAATCTGCATGATGAAAGTTGCTTAGCACTGCCTTTGCAAATCTTGTTACTGTGAATACACTCTTGACTGAATTTAATTTTCAAGTTATGGTACTGCTTGAATGTAAGAAAGAACATGTACAAATATGTAACATTGATATAAAAGAAAGTTCATTTAAATACAGTATCACATGGTCCCATTATGACAGCATAATTTAGGGTAACAAGTAAAAAGAAAAGTCATCTTGAACCACCAAGATTAACCAATCCAACAAGTATCTTCAGTACGTAACAGCACTCACCACTCTGATAAATTCAAACATCTCTATTATGGCAGAGTTCATCAGATTATAACGGGAACCATTATTTAGAAATGCTTTGACCACAGGTTCAAACAAAAAACTTTTCATTATATAACGGTTGTAGAATTCATCCTTTAGCCCAATTATCTTTCTCTTGAAACGAAGGGCACCTGAAACAGAAATATTGCCATAAGAATTTTAAAATTTTTAAATTTAGACGAAAAAAAATCCAGAAATTACTCGGGGCAATCTGCAACCTCAGTTTTTATACAGCATTACATTATTAGAACCAGACAATACTTTCAGCTAATTCTATGCTTCTCAACAGTCTTGACTATACTGCTGAAGATTACTTGTCTATTTTATCATAAAGAAATTCTCCATATATTTGTACAAGTGAAACCACTTCTGTTCACTGAAGAAATAATATACTACTGTTTAACTATATTACTACTAACATAAAGGTGTATCTTCATTTTTTAAATTACTTATGATAAAGGGAAAATATTTTCCCAGTAGAACTGGGAAATTTGCTTATCATTCCTATTATTCAAATGTAAGTTTGATTACATTCAATGAAGCCCTGTTTGATTAGGATGAAAACTATCTCATTTTAAAATCTGTAAATTACATTTTCTTCACACATGTAGTAAACCAAAGAGTTAATATACATCCAGTTTAAAGCTTTTCCCGAAAGCATACACAAGTACATGAATGTCCACGCATAAAGAGAAAGCAGAAGGTCATCTCACTACAAGGCAGCACATTTTGGTTTGCAGCTAGATGCACATGAAAAAAGATTATTCAAGTTTTCTAAACCCAACCTCAGGTGAATCAGTCACAAATTTAAAAGTTCCATCTTATTGCATGGCACTGCTCAGTCAACTTCAGACTTTGTTTTACTCTATGTGCACAACAGAATAATGGAAAAAATCTCTTCCTTGCCTCCAAAATTAAGTCACACTGCTTTGTTATTACTGTGCAGAGCATGGTCAAGAACTACTAGAGTTTGAAGAGCAGCACAATGAGCTTCTGTGTGTTTTAATGCAATCAGATAACTGTATCTCTAATTAAATACCTTTGATAATGTCTACTAAAAAATATCAAAACTTACAATGGTTCTCTTAGGATACTGAGTACTGAGATACCATCTTTTCAATTCACCTCTACCTTGAGATTAACAAAAATCCTTCTGCTTTTTAGAAAAAAAGACATCTATAAATGTAAACTTATTTACTAATACTAGCTGACGAACATATAAATTGGTATGCAAAACACAAGATTTCTTCCAGCAGAACGAAGAGATGCAACACTCCACATTCACAAAATACTAGTTTATTCTTTAGCTTTCAAACTTACACAATGCCAAGAAAGCGTGCTTCGAGGCCATGAGAACAAGTACCCTTCGCAGGATATCTTTGTTAATGATGTAGTTCTTTATGTGGTAAGTATGATGCTCTACACAGAAAGTTAACAATTCCAGTATTAATGCCAAGAGTTGGGCTGTCTGAAAATCATCTGTAATAAAACCAAAACCAAAATAATTAAACATATCTAGGATACTGCCTCCAGAAGCAAACTTCTAATACTCAACTGCAGTCTTGTAAACATTTCCAAGTTCTTGTATATTCCCACAGATAGCTTAGGGAACATGCTGCAGGGTATGTTTAGTCTTCAAAACAGAAATTGAACAAACGTATTATAGACTGAGTATTTTCTATTTATATAGACATGGCAGGAAATCCTCTTAAACTATAGAAACAATTACATTTTGTCTGTCTTAAATCAGTGTTTGAAAGTTCAGAGAACATAGAACTTCACACCAGCAGGAGCAGCGAGGCTTATTTAACCAAATCTCATTAGGATGTCCACGTCTGTATCAAAGTATTGCCCTATATGCAGTGCCTTGACTTCAGTCTGTACTAAAAATGTGATCTATTATGCCTTTTAACAAAAGTACTATGCAAGAAATCTCGGGCTCTTTTAATACTTCTAGGACATAATCATAACAACATATACAAAACAACACAAACCCTGCTTTTAAGTAGACAAATAATAAATAAACGTTAGATTTATTCTTTTTTTTAAATGTAGTGTTACCTTTTTAAAAATATTGCCAGGTTGTCTACCGCTAAAGAACACAAGTATTTTAAATGGTAAAAAATCTCACTCCCAATCTATCCGGGAGCCAGCTGAAATAGAACAGATTAATTTAAGTAATCCCTTGGAAAACTATACGATAAATTAAAAAGTTGAGAGGACATTTATGTCTCATTTACATCTCTCATTTTACCTCCATTTTAGATGTGTTATACTATTAATAAACAAACAGTGTTGCTGCTAGTAGCCAGCAAGAACAGTTATCATCACAGATCTCTGTGTTCTTAGTCTGATGTAGAACCAATACCCTCAAATTCAGCACAGTATTGTGATACACACCTTATCAGGGGCACTTTTGCATCCTCTCTAGTAATTCCTGACCTTAAAAAACTCTTACGCATATTTACAATTCTGTGTCAATGAACAGTCCCGTTGAGTTACTAAAAACTATACAAATACTTTAATTTTTGCTGAAGCAAAATCTCCAGGAAATGCTGTTCAGTTCTTAAAGCAGGTGTCTGCTGATTTTACTTATAAATTATTTAAATGACTAAATCATGAATCAACATTTTACTCTGAACTATGTATCACAGTCTCAGGTTCTCCTTAAAACAAAAAACATTCCTTGTTATTCTATTTTAAACACTGACATTCAACCACCTTGATGTGCCCAAAAGCCAGCGTGCCATTACCTTTACTAGGCTTGTCCTCCGTAGTATTGGCCAATAAAGGGGCTGTGAGAACATGCATACAATGTTTGTAGAAGAAACCCAAGAACTCTGTCTTTTCTGTTTTCTAAAGAATGAAAAAAAAAACAACCAACAAACTATATGTAATACATATCATCAAATACTCTAAAAACACCAAAGGTAGTTTTGTTTGAAGGCATTTACTTACATTGGCAGTGGCAAGCATATTTTCTGGATCAACTAAAGTACGAAGTAAACCCATGAGTAGCACTGCCCCTCCAAGTTCTGGATCTGTGTCACAAATCATGTGTTCTATAATGAGGTTAATGAGTAATATATCCTAACAGGAGGGAAAAAGAAAAAAAAAAAAAAGCAAAAGTCAATTCTAATGCTACTCCCTTGCCCCCAGTCTTCAGAATTCAGAAATTACCTTCTGAAAGGGTGACCCCACCTGGTCAGAGATGGTGCTTTATCAAAATTTTGTACAATGTAAACTACACCACCAACCCTAAACTTAACAGAAACAAATTAACTTTACAGCCCAGCGACACATTCTGGTTAAGTTATTCAACAGTAAAAAGGCAAGCAGCTAAAACACGTTCTGAAATTAACAATCTAATTTAGCCTTTAGTCTTGAACACTTAGGACCATGATTCCACTTTCAATGTGCACGACATTAAAATGAACACAGGTTTCTTACAAGTAAATTAAAAACACGTGTACATGCTAAGATCAAGACTGAAATTTATACTTTGCATTTAAAGGAAGCCACAATTAAAAAACATTTTTTTTTGCTTGTATGACAGCTGATGTTTACCAAAATGGTGATTTATGCTAAGCTGCTTTATTTTACACTCAATAGAACAAGAATATGTAAATGGGCAAACACTCATGTCCCCTGACTAACAGAACTTCTAAAACCACAGTAGTTCAGTACCCTGTAACCATCATGACTACATTCCATACTTCTTCAGAATGAGGACTCATGTCACTCATACAGTTGTAAATATAAACCAGTAATTTAAAAAAAAAATACACACATTTCTGAGGACCCTCTACTTACATCATCATTCTGCTGTGCTTCCTGCATGACAAACTCTCGTACCATGGATGGGTTGTATTCAACCAAATATGAGAATATATCAGTGGCTGCACTTCGTACTTGTGCATCATCCATACCCTGAAAAGTCAAATAAAACCGTTTATGTTTCCTCAAAATAAAGGCTTAAACTGAATGAAGAAAAGAAAGTAAGTATCTTTTAATTCCTACTTACAAGTCATACCTATTACTAAACTGTATTCTAAAACATAATTGACTCTAACCTCTTTGTACATTTGACAACTGTGGGGCAAAATAAATGTTATGGTTTCCCTGCCCTTTGATCTAGTTCCCTATTTTTTTACTTAAGTGTACACCAAGCAGCATGTGAAGATAGGAAAGCAGATGAGAAAACAAAAATATAAAAGTGCCAAGGCACTTACCAATGTCATATTTTAACTACTTTTCAAGTTTTACAAAAATGTTTAAAATGTTCTGAATCTCACGCTAAGCTAAGACAAAGCAAACCCTTCAGAAAACCATGTGACTGAGGTTTGGCATACTTACTTTTTTAAAAAAACCTCTCTGGAGATAATTGTTCACAAATAAATTTGAACTGACTTACCAATATGACTTCTAGTGCTGGCAGTATGCCCATATTAGACAAGGTTTTGAAAAATGCATCTCTGTTTTGAGGTTGCAGTGTTTGAGAGAATGCACAAAACTCTTTCAGAAAATTTACCTGAAAACCAGTAATAATATACTAGTTAGTAACTGAAAAAAAAAGATGCATGTATCACTTTGTAGCAACTGTCCCTTTCATGTATATTTTACAGTCTTCTTACCAATTCCTGTCTTTTCTCCTCATCCGTGGCTTCATCTGTTAGTTGTGCAAACAAGTCTGTCAGAAATTTTTCATCTTCCTACAAAGGCAAAACAATACCATTTGTTTATTTGACAAAATCAAAAAGGCAGCTAAGTATAATATAAAGTTCTTCTAAACCATGCCTCCTGCAATTAAGAGAACATATGCTTGTGTACTGTAATTAATCATTCAATTTTCAAACAAATTAATATGAATCTTGTTTTTGAGCTTTCATTATGTTCAGCACCACTCCACCCCCCAACACTTAACTCTCCGTTCCTACATATCTTGCATTGCCTTTCGGTTGTCCTTTTTCTAGTTCTACTGGCATTCTCATCATTTTGTCTATGACTTTTTCTTTAACTTCCCTCCTCCTTGTAACGTGCCCATCCCCCTAAACCACACTACAATACTTTTGCTTCAACTGTTTACATATATTTAGAAATATTTATTTATATATATATACACATTACATACATTTATAAACATGGTCTCAGCCCTACACACACATATATCTTTGAAATGTTACGAGATCCTTGCAGCAGAACTAAAGCACGGATACCATGAAGGGTGAGCTGCCTAACAGTAAGAACGTTGTAGATTCTTTCCCCCCAATGTTGTGAAAGGTGAATTCTAGAAATCAAATCAAAATAACTATTTTGATCCTATTACATACAGCATTTATTGAGCATTCTGGCTGGCAGCAATCAAAAACCATGCTGCTATTTTTCATGCTGCTGTACCTTAGCAAAACTACACAGCCAAGGCATTACGAACGTGTTTAGCCTGAAAGCAGCAGCAATACTCAGCTTCCCATAACCTTCACAGTTCTAACAACCAGAAGATTAAACCAGAAATAAAACCTTCCCCATCCTTTCCCCAATATTATACAGTAGTAAGACAGCACCTGCTTGAAAAGGATACCTGTACATCAGATATGAACAGGTTTTTTCTAAGCTGCCAGTGTTCTTTCTTGTGAAGTCAGTACACCATGTGCAACATCCCTCCATCCCAAAACCATAGTGCTAGAAAACAAAGTTGCCTTGCTTATGTTTACGCAGCATAAAGCAGAACCGTGAAAGTACTTCAGATACATCCACATGAACTTTTTTACAACTGCGTATTATCTAGGTATCTCATCCAGGCTCACCCTGCAGCCTTGCTGAGAACCTGAGTACCTCAGTTCCAACAGCACACCACGCTAAGGCAGCTACAGGACTGTCACAACGCAATCCACGCTCTCTACATGGCACTGCACAGCACAAATCAACCCCAGATAGGCTGGCATGACCTACTACCCTACAAGGCATTTCAACACACCACACTGTGAGGAAAACCCTGTATTTAGGTTACGCCCCATGTTTCCTCTTGTTTAATGCGCTGTGCTTCTAACCTGACCTAACAGTGATGATGAAAAAGAATGATTTCTGGACACAATTTCAGTGGTATTTCTGTGACTGCTTCAAAATCAAAAGAAAAATAAGAGGTGAGGCCTCATTTGAAGTTTCCTGAAATTTGCTCCAGACGACAGAGAGCTGGAAATGTAAAGTTTGACTTCAACATTTCAACTGTCAAACATGTTCAAAACAACTATTAAGGTCTTTGATTTCAAGAAACGTAACTTAAGCTGTGAAGCATACAAGGGTGACCTGACTACCTGCTGTCCAGCTGCTATATGGCTTGGTAAGTTTCTGTTGTTTAATTCATTAGACATTCACAGGTAACATAACTAACACACAGTAGAGATACTGACATAGTTGTTCAGTAAAATTAAAAAACCAACACAAAATGGAAAAAATGAAACAAAAAAACCAGTTCTTTTGAAGAACATCAAGTTATTCTCCATCATTAGCAGTGCATTTAAGAAAAGGCTAAGTAGTTTGCTTCCATTTATCTGTTTGCTATTTTGATCAAGATGTAAAACTAATCTTATCTGTCAAAACTATTGACAAGATCCATGCTTATCACCAACTGGAAAGCATAACCTCTATTTCCACTCTAAGTGTGAAATTAACTTTTCACCTCCTTCATAATACCTGACAGTAAGTGCAAGTCAGTACCACAGAATATCTCAGAATGATCACTGCAAAAAAAGAATGCAAATTTCAGTATTTCAATATGTCAGAGCCATGATTAAGTGTGCTTCCGTGTAAAAAAAAGGTGCAAATACTACCCAAAGCATCAAATTATTTTTTTCAAGTCAAAATGTGGAAAGACAGGAGCCCCTACACTGCTGCTGGTGATACATGGGTCTTGTTTATGACCCACTGCAGAGCCCCGGTGACCGAGGCAGCCAGGGAAGCTGCACCTGCAGCACTACACGGCTCAGAGCACGACAGGCAGGGCCTCGCTGGGCAGGAGAAGGCGTGGGCAGGATCCCAGCTCAGCGCTCTGACCAGATCTTGCCACATCCCTGCCAGGGTCAAGATATGGCTATCCACAGAGGAGGCCAACCCACTCACCCTGTTACTGGGCTTGCATGTGTTTTGGATTTGTAGAGGAGACTTCCTAACATTGGGAAGTGATGAAAGACATCAACGCTGACATTTCAGGAAGAATCTGCAGAAGTTCGGTATGTAACCATTTTTCATCCTTCCACATACATACTATAACACAGTATTTTACACTTCTGTATTAAATATAACATTGAATCATTTCCCACACCACCTCCTCTCCCAAACTCTACTAAATCCATTGCATTCTTAAATTAATAGGATTATCTGAAATCTCTAGACTTCAGAACTACTACAGTCTATTTAAAAATCAGATGAATTAAGATAGATCTGAGTGATTCGAAGCATCCCCCCTCCCCTTACATGGATAAAATGTAGTAAATTATTAATAATTTAATAATAAAAATATGTAGGCAATTATTCCAAGAAAACAAAACCAACCTCTTACTACCTTTGCAGTTACACCTTAGCCCCGAAATGCTTTTAGGAGTTACCTCATTCCAGATACTTAATGAAAGGTAGAGAGGCTGTTACTGATGGGAAAACCCCCAATTCTCTGACATTTATAGAGAAATTGTCATTGCAGTGAACATTCTAAATACAAGACATTCTCTCTCAAGCTGTAAAATTACTGACAAGGGCGGCGTACCTAAAGACAACATTCCTGAGCAACACTACCAGAATCTATGGAAATGCAGTCTGAGAGCAGAGTTCACATCTTTTAGAAGTCACAAAGCACCAACACCAAATGCTAGATTTACACAAGCTCAATTGTTTTCTTTTTCCCAACTTGCAGAAATCCCCCCAAAAATATCTGTGAAATGAACACGGCCCAAACGCCTAATTCTTTGCAGTATCTGGCCTCCTCATGCAGAGAAGTATCAAAACCCATTTGGATGTATCATAAGAGGCTGTGAACGTCACAACTGTTTTCCAAGAAACTGAAACTGCAAACGACAGTTTACAGGGTAATTGTAGAAGCTAGCTATTTTCCCATTAAGTACTTCACATTAAATGTGCAATACTTAAACTATGCATATATCAAACACTAAGTATATTCCATTATGCTTTTGCAGCATCTAAGCAGATGCTCCTATGATTTAATACGCTTCAAAGTTCATGAGATAAAATTGAGCCGGGTCATCTACTTGCTCAATCATTTATAACTTTAAAAACAAGAAAACCCACAGACAAAGTAGGATCCAAAAAAAGACACCATTCAAATTTCTGATTCAACTTTCAAAGCAGTTCTCCTCCTCCCAAAAGGCACTTAAAGCATTTTCAAAAGCAGGCGTCTCTTAAATTAACTTTCAGTTATCCAATACTTCATGTGTGCGATTACAGAAAAATGACGAAAAACATCCCTTTCTCAAAAAAATCCAAGAAACTCAGTGACACCTAACCTGGAAAAAGAGGATATCTTCCATGCTATTTTCTACCTCCATATTCATTATAGGCAGAAATAATATTTCAGCCCAGAAAGTGAGTTTCATAAAACGTTACCATCAAACAGAACATTCCTTCCTGATACCACACTGGAAGATTTTAGAGTTTAAAATGTTTCAGTCCCTTTTATCTCAGACTGCCTTCCCACACATGCCTTCATGAGCTATCAATAAGCTATTTCCACCTGAGACAACATGCTGAAACACCAGCAGGATCCACCTAATCACATCTGCAGTTTCTGTACACATTGAAAATAATTTGCTACAATGAAGAAGTTCATGTCAGAAATTATTAGCATGCACCACTTGCAAACTTCTTTCACTAAGTCATTTCACCCAGAAGGTGACATCCTTTTGTACTTTATTGCAAGGTAAATTCTGCTGAAAGTAATCTCCAGGGTTATTCCTGAGCCAACTACTGAAAAACAGCAGGCTGGCAGATGTTCCAGTCCTAATATGTTTGGGCAAACCTACCAACATGCACTGACAAAATTCTTCCTCTAAAACAACTACCAATAATTACATTTACATCCATGGGGTTCTTCTGTTTATAAGTAACCATCCGTAAAACCACTTTCAAAATTAAACCCAGCCCATTGTTATATATAAATACAGTAAAATATACAGATACACCTAAATGCCTACGATTTTTTAGTTATTGAAAAGGGAGATGGGGACTATCAGTAATTTGATTTCTGTATTTTAAAAAGCTGATTTACCAGTACAGTAATGCCATGTGATCATTGCTCTACTAGGCACATATATTATTTTAACATACGTCCAATCTTCCCCTTCTACTCTGTACTTTCCTGAAAATAAAAGACTCTGAAGTCTAACCGCACAAAATTTATCCTAACAATGTTCCATATTCTGGAAAAACACCGCAGGATCTTGCTGGTAAAAAGAATACGCCAATGAAAGGGGGGACAGAACGGAAGGAAACAGTGTTTGCTCACTCTATGGCGCAGTTTTGCAAGTTTTTGTTTTTAAGAACTAGTTAATAATACAAAGGGAAAGAACTGGTGGCCTCCAGTGTGAACATTAGTATGTATTTTTCAAATTGCAAAAGAGCGTCATATAAAGTAAGAAACACCACTTACCTGTCCCACCCCCACACTCAACACTTGGTGAACTCCGTGTTTCAGCAAGGTTTCTTGGTGGCTATGACATCTCAAGACTAGAACAGGCTGGACCCCAAGCAGTAAGAGCATATTAAGAGGGGCTGAAATTGGAAAAAAAAGTTATATACCTCTCTCATATCTTACATATAGTGAATCATAAAACCTACAACTGAGTAGGTTTCCACAGCAGTTAATTCTGTAGTATCATGGGTTTATTATCCATCGTGATCAACAGTATCTAGTTTAGTGAGATTTTGACGTAGTTACTTAAAGCGACAGATCTTAAGACAATGAAACACAAAGAAGCTAACCTCCATTTCTTGGAAAAGCCTATCAGTGTAAGTATTTTTATAAAGATTATGGGAAAGCTAACCTTAATGAACACAGAACGAGGAATACAGTTCATAACCCTAAATGCCAAAGGTGACCTATTTTCTGGTTTTGGTTTTACCACAGAATGGGCAGAAGTTACTTGCCTACTGAAGAAAGCAAAATCATGGAAGCAGGTATCTTCCATGACTATAGAATTTATGTTGTTTTTTTTAAAGACGTCCAAAATCTCTCCTAACAAAACCAGAATTCTTAAGAATCAGCCTATTGTTATTTACAGAACTCACTAGCTGTAGCTGAAAAACCAACCTTAAATGTCAGCGACCTTAGATGTCCTATCTTGACACCAAATACCTTAAGTAAGACACAGTGGTAATTCTGAGTAAAGTCACCTGGCCTATCAAAAAAAAATAAAAATGGCACAATCTGTAGCCAATTCTAGTCACTTTTCTGTAACTAATGTATGGCTGAGTTAATTTGAGATGAGGATATTGCCAAGTGCCACTGTAGTTGATACACAGCAGGACATGAAAAGGGCTCCTTAGAGCTCATCCTTTTTTCATGGTAGAAGTAAGTTTTTCTTCTCCTTCACAGCCAGTGAGAGAGAAAAAAAAATAAAACATCTCAGTTGTACACACAACAGTTGCAGTATATCGCAGGGTATCAGCTGCTTAGGGAGTTTACTTTTAATCTGAGAAGTAAAATTTCCTAAAAAGATCACTCATTTGTCACACTCTCAACGGTCCAGGAGAGGAAACCTAAAATCAACAGCAGAAGCATTAACAACCTGTATTATGCATCAACTACAAACTTGAGACTCATCCATGGCTACCAATAAACTACCATGAAGCAACCCAGAAACCGTGCAGTTAATAATGACTTATAAAAGAAACAGCTTCTAATGTACACACATACAGTTAGTGACCACCAGCATCTCATCTAAAATAATGAATGCCAGGAACTCCAATTAGACAACTTTAAATCCTTCATGAAATAACACCTCCACCTCCACGAAAGTATCATAACACAACCAGCTACAGAAAAAGGTGCTGAACCATACATAATGGAAGAAAGGCCTTAAGAATTAGTTGTAGTAGTGCAATCAACAAAAGCAGTCTTCTAATTTTGCTCTCAGAACATTATTTATTCTGCTTAAAGAAATGAGAAGGAACAGAATCATATATTTTATACATGGACTGTGGGAAAGGAGGGGGTAGAAAAAGGAAAGGGAAAAATGGAACTTTAGGCGGCAGAGATTACAGAAAAGCACAACCTGACATATTGCTCTATAAAGAAATGAATAAATAAATAAATGCCAGGTAAGTAGGTCTAAAACCTGGTTGAGAGCTACACTGTGAGAACTTGAAAAATCAGTAAGTCAAGCCTTTTGATCTCTTAGAAATGCAACGGGCATAGAATTTGTGATAGCTTTTTTTAATTCTCTCAAAACCAAGAATTGATCATAAATGTCAATTTCCAACAGATTCTTGTTTATAAATTCAGGGAGTTCCCCCTCCATGTTACAGAGCTGTACTGTGAAAGGAATAGGAAATGTAATATAGCACAGGATGTATTTTCTTCCTTGTGCACTACAGCTCTTGGCTCCTCAGAGCTGTAGAAAGCACTTGAACAATTTGAAATATTTACCTAACTTTGACAGTGATGCAGTGCTAATTCTTCTGGCTCCAACACACAGGGAGTATACTTTATTCCCAACCACAGACAAAAGCAACAGAAGTGAAAATAAGGTTCAGAAACTTGCAGTCACACAACCAACATCAGATCTGAACCTTTATTTCAACTGTAAATGGCAACTAACAAGTTTCACAACCACACTAAACCTTGATATTCTAACACCAGCTTACCCTCTGTCTATTAATGTAACACAGATTGTAAGAGACAGAAAAAAGGAAACTAATCAGCCACTAGTCTTCCATCAAGTTACCTGGGGATTACTGGCAAACATGCCCTTAATAGTTCTGCAGGAACAGGTCCCCTTTTTCCTTGCCCAGCCTCCTTTTCAAAGTTCAAGACTCCTCTCAGAATCGGCCACCGAAACCCAAGACTCCCAAGCCCCTTCTCTTCCTCAAACCAAAATGTATCACCCTCAGGACTCTGCTTTTAGCAACCCTTGTGAAGAGGTCCAGATATTTTAGAGACACTAGTCATACTGGATACTCAAGTTGAGACCCCTTAACTGAATCTTCTTCAGCACTCTCTCCGAGTCAGGCTTGTAAGCTTTCTCAAATTGGCCGCTCCAAAACCATTAGGGTCTTCTGACTGTTTCAGATACGCATTTGTGCCTTTGTTTACCAAGGACACACATACAGACGTGAGGAGTTTGGTTCAGTTGGGCATAAGGTGGGGTCTAGTACTACTGAAGATGTCCCACGTGTTCCACCAGGCCTCCAGCGGCTGCTCGAATAAGTAATGGTCAGACCAAAAGGCACCTGCCTCAGCTACTAGCCCCGGGTGATGTCTTGCACATCTGCCACTTATCAAATACTACATGTGTGGACATGACAGATTAAAGCTCCAAGAGCTTTAATAAACAATAGTATTCTGATCAACTGAGTGTGGTGGATGAAAAGTCGGGAGGCCTAGTTCTGACAGAAGGAATTCTCTCTCCTTTGCTGTATTTTCCATGAAAATAAGCAGGGTGCGTTCTGAGATTCAGTTGAAGAGAAATATGATTAAGGTAATCAGCAGCAGCAAGCATTTTTGTCTATTTCTCCAGATCAGATAGCCCCTACAAAGAGTGGCTATTCATTTATTAAATGTTAGGAGAATTAAGATAATGATAGTTAACTTCTACAAACTAAAATATGTGTGCTGTAACACTTTGCTGAGTTAGTTGCAAGCTTTAGGAAGCTCCCATTACAGAGATGTACCGTCTACTTCTACACCATGCAGGAAGTTCATGGGTTGGTGCAGAATACTAAAGACATGCTGGTAAAGTATCTAAAGCATCGTAGAATCTATTTATATTTGCAGTAAGACATAGATCATGAAAAACTGGTAATTCCAAGCAGTATTATTTGGCGACTTACAAGACAAACTAAGAAAATATTCAAGCACCTAAGGCACTCTTATGTTCTGTACTCTCCAAACAACTAATTTAAATTACTTCAAAATTAGAAACAGTTATATCCTGGTATGAGATAGTATTTGTGAAATCTAGTTGAAGTAATTTGGGGGTGGGGTGGGGTGTGTGTGTGTCATGGTTCAAAATACAGAAAAAAACCAAAACTAACTTCAACGCTTCAAAATGCAAACAATACTATTCATTCCAAACAACCTCATTCAGGGTTCTGTGTTTGCTGCATTTGAATCAGTTACAAAGAATCTAGTCCAAAATTGGAAATATGAGAACATATATCTAACAGCTCAGCACTCAAATCCCTGCCTTTTATGTCACACTTCAAAATTACTTTCAGAATCACACAACTGAAGGTTCCACCGAAGCACCTCAATTTTTCCAGGAAAAAATATCCAACTTTCTCTACTCAAGCACAAATAAAAGAGACTGCGAAAACATGAAACTTACCTGTAACATACCAACTATTTCCACTTTATTAAAAAAGATGAAAGAATGAAGTGTTGAGAGCATATTTTCCTCAAAAACTGAGGGAGTGGGTAGGACCATATCTTGAATATATTGTACTCTGTATGTCTGATGTATTTTTTGCTTCAGCTCTGGATCAGATATAGGTATCACCTCTTTAAATTTTGCTGTTTTAGTCAGAAATTCCCTGTGTTTCCGTGACTGTGATAAAGACGGATCATATTCTAGGCATCCAATTATGTCCATTATACATTCCTCGGAAAACATGACTTCAAAAAGTGCAGTTCTGTTCAAAAGGAAAATTCCCTTGATAATTTCATATAAGTGGTGTAGTCCTTCAATGTTCTCCAAGTCTTCACACACATGAAAAATTTCTAAGAGCTTCTTAATATAGCCCTCATTTTCCAGTGCTAGTGCGAGTTTTTCACGACGTAATGGTGAAGGCAATGAAGACGCCACAAGTTCTGCAATTTCTTCTAGTCGACTTAATTCACAAGACGGCAATTCCAGACCTGGTGATGACATATCATCAAAACGTTCTTCTTCAGATTCATCGACAAGGTCCTGAGTAATATCAACAGAAGGGTCTTTGCCTTGAACCTACAAAATAAGATATGTTCAGTTTACTGCTACTTGAATGCTTTTTAAAAAATATAATTACAACTGTCACACACTTCTTCCTTGTACGGCCAAAATCGAAGGGCAAATTAATGTTGACATTTACAGCTGGTTTGGAAAATAAGAGATAATTAAAAGATTTCTTCAAACCGAGGGCTTTACAAAATTATTTCTACATTAGATATTTAATTCTACTTGTTTTCTAGAAAAAGGAGAAATAATAAAGCTAAATTTTGAGTACCTCAAAAAAGACATTCATAATCATTAGTGTGGATGATAACTTTTTAAGAGACTACTGAACTAAGCAGTTTGCTTTCAGTCTTTATTTTCTGCAGATTTTCAAATGCAAATCAGTATTACATTACTGCAGTGACAGCTTTAAACATTTATCTATAGGCTGTTTAACTGCCCTTGGTGCTTTTTAAAGCTTCCACTACCTCACACAGAAGAGAAAGGCCAGCCTTGTTATGTTTGCAGTTCTGGAGAGCTGCAAGTCACAATCTGTTACCCCGTACTTTTTGAATACTCCATAGAGGCACAGAATCCCCTCTTAAGAACACAAAACGCAAACCAACATTAACAAAAGAGTAGTGGAAATCTGGAGCTTTTAGAAAAACAAGGCACAGGACCTGCAAGATCTCTCTAGAGATACGACGATGAAACTGCAGGAAGTACAAATTAGTGAAAAAAACAGAGACAGATGCTTGGGCACCACAGCGTTTCAGCTTTAATGACATCTTAATTGTATCTGCTTAGAGCCTGATTTATGAAATCCAGAAAGGCACTGCTGTGTGGAACAGTAGAAGGTATTGTTCTTTTTAATCCTGAAAATCAGCAAAAAAAATCTGGGAGAAATAATTCTTCATGGATAACAGCAAGCCTATACTTAAAATTAAAATACAAAATGCTGTTAAAACCCACATACTGTTCTGCTTATACAACTGCGGCCACTTCCAGGATAAGTGGTATCAAAGTTTTCCTTTTAGAAGACGCTTTAATGACTGAGGAAGCTTAAGATCTTTCAAATACACTAGACACAAATACAATAGCATGGCCTCAAAACAGGATGTAAAGGCACTGGTTTCTTACAAAAATACTGGATCTTTACATGAGGCTGAGGAAGCTGGGCTTCTTATCTGGCTCTTTCCCAAGAACACAGTTTCCCCTTTCCCCCATTTTGTTTCTGTCCCCAGCTTTTGGTCCTTTGACTGCTAAGGTTCCTGGTTTACCTAAGTTTCTGTACTTATTCACGTAAGTGGTAAACTGTTGAAAAGCCTCATTCCTGAAAAAAGGAATGATCTATACACATGCAACTATAAAACCAGATGTCTTTTGCTTTATTTTAGAAATGAGTGACAACAAACTCCAAAAGACAGAGGCAGATGTTTGTTCAAGAGTGCACATAAAGAATTCAACAGATTTAGAGAAATCCCACCTAATACAGCATAAAAATTAAGAAAAAATGTAAAACTTGGAATGGAAGAAAAAACCCAAAGATCTGACAAACTGAACTAACAACAACAACAACTAACTGACTAAACTCTTTTGGGTATTGACCAATAGTTAGTACCTGATCAAATGTTACCCAGCAACAACACTGACTCAGTGACTACATAGTCATCCGGTCATAATGGTAAAACATAATGAGTTAATTAGCACATGTTAAAATATATACATGCTATAAATAAATTGTTTTATTTCTTTAAACTGTAAGAACTATAGCCCTGAGGTGATAATACAGGGATAGAGCTATCTCCTGCTTCAACTATTAGATCAACCTTTCATAATCTTAACACTCAACAGAAGCATGCTGTCACATTCACACGGACAAAAGTTCTGTTGAGAAAGTCCCTCACCTGAAAGGAGAATGAGGTAAGAGAAAGAGAAGTATGAGAAATGTAGAAAAAGAAATGTGAATAAGATATGGTTAAAGCCATGAAAAATACATTATAAAACTCAGCAAGAGCTCACATACATTCTTCTTTCTACAATAAAACTTCAGACAGATAACCTTTTCCCTTCTAGCAAAATTGGAAAAAGTTAATTATAAAACTAATTTTTATGAAACTTTTTAAGCACTCATTTTAAGCTAAAACTTCCTTGGGTGATAACAGAGCTAAAAAGTTATGTTGAGCAAAAGGACCTGAAAACGCTCTAAAAAAATACCTCAACATAGTTTAAGTTCATATCAAATTTCTGGAGGAAGGAGAGTTTTCAAACTCAAAATGCAAAATTTGGGGGAGGTAGCAATGATGATAGTATCTTTCCATACTTTCCATCTACTGTGTTCAGATTCACCTCTTTGAACAGTCTAAAAATTTTGAACACAAATACTAAAATTATTCAGGTTGCTTCAATCTTAGATTTATCAAACTTACCTGACATATTTTTTCCCATATTTCATCACATCCTGCTTTTTCTTGAAAGCTAAGTGCCAAATCATAATTTTCAGCTTCAGACCACACAATCAAGGTATCCTTTAAAGAGAGGAAAAATATTTTCAGGCCCTGTATTTCAGATTTTAAAAACCTGAATAGTATTTAAAGAGTAAAAGTTTAAAATAAGAACAGCTTGATACCTAACTATAACAGGACAGTATTACAATACAACTGTAATCATCATACTTTGTAGATTTTCATATGTTCTGAAATTCTTAGGATTAAAACCATTTCTGCATAAATCACAATAAGGAAGTTCCAGAAAGATACTGAAGATTCTAGTTCTTAATTCATGGGACCATGGTATTGCAAATCCCAAAAAGGTTCATCTGGAATATGTACTTCTAACTCAGTGCATCCTCTGATAAAATATGGTAACAAAAGCAACAGGTTTTGTTTCTTTTTTAAAATCTGTTTCAACTGGACCACATGAAACTGCATATCTTTTGTAGGATTAAAGTTGTAATATCTTTTTTTAATTTTTATAGGCCCCAAAGGACACTGTGATGATGCACAGAATGTGCTTAAAAAGCAGCCCCAAGATGCCTACAAACTTTAAACAAGAACTGAAACTCAAATATGCACAGTTAATTGCCTAAGAGCATGGATCTTTATTACACTGACACCAGCACACCATATTTACTCATTTCAAACTACAATTCTGAAACAATGCTTTGCCCTAGATTTCTAGAAGTTGAAACCGTGCTTAGCTACGTTTACCACCCAGACACTTAAGCTCCACCAACTTATTAAATACTTCAAGAGTTTATCAGAGCCCTCATACTGCATGCAAAACCAATACATGGAAGTGGAAGCTGATGCTGCAAACAGCAGTATCACACGCTGATAAGGTATTTGATGCAGTCATTTGCAGTCTACTAAATAACTGTTAGAATTAAAAAAACAAAACACCAAAACATGGAAAGAGAAGACAATATAATATGCATTATTTATATACTGAATCAAGTTTTATTTGAAATGTCTTTTGTCCTCCTGTAAAAGCTAGCCGAAATACAGCCACATTAATTATATATAGCCCCATGATACTGCATTATTTCAGTTAAGTGCTAAAACACGCATTTACTCACTAAGGACAAGAGACATTAAATTTTTTCTATCTATATTTCAATGACAATCATGACATAAAAGTATTTTTACTTCATTAAGTATAGATTTTGCTTATAGTGATTATTCCTAAAGGAATTAATTTTAAATATTTGCAAAAGCACCACAGTTGCCAGACATCTATAAAGTTTAAGACAGTTTATTAATTAGACTTAAATTTATTTCAAATATTAAAATGAACACTGAGGATTAAGAGAAATCTTACATTTAGATTTCAATATGTACTTACTAGAAAACTCCTTAAACTAAACTGTAATCTAAATAGCACGATCAGCTAGCTCCATTAGGATTCAGTCAAGCAATACAATACAATCAATTTGCCATTACCAGAGCAGCTATACTGCTTCAGAGGCACTAATGGCTTTACCTTGCAAATGGCAAATAGTTTACCTTTTCCTTTTCCAAAGGGTTGAGGAAGAGGTGGTACACAGAAGAAAGGGGTTTAGGAAGACCACCTCCAAAATACAAAAGGAAGAAGAAAGTCACAATTAATAGTTTATTCTCTACAAGACAGGTCATGGTGCAAATACTCTGGTAATAACAGATTGACAGCACCTAGTACTGCTGACTCCTACAGAGCAAGAAAAATAGCAGTTTAAAAAATTCAGAAAGGTCCAATAGAAAAAATTATTTTTTTTACCACCTTTAAAAACAATATGTACCTTACTGCAATATTCATTGTACGCCATGAGGTTCAAAATCTAATATGTTAATCTTTGCAATTAGTATTTATACTGCTGTAGTTTTCAAGGCCACTGTCTCACCAGCTTCCCACTGAGTAGTGTTTATTTAATTTAAAAAAATCAACCTAATACTAAATCTTAAATAGACCCTTGAAGTACTTGCAACATTCCTATCTAATTAATTTCCATTTAAGTGGAAGTAGTTAAATTTCTAAGCAAGCCATTTCTAAAAGAAGATCAAAACATATTTTCTTCTTTATAAAGAACATGACCAACAATAAGAAAATGACTAAAAGAACACAAATAAGGACCGTGTTATTTACATAAACTTCAGTAAGCTAAGTAAACAAAAGCTCTAAGTCTCTGAATACAGTCCAGCACTGGACCAAGACAGTTCTGTCTTTTTCCTCTGGGGAGAGGAGGGATGGAGGGAGGAAGGCAGGCAGAGAAAAACAAAAGGGAAGACACAAAGGTAAAGCTGCTTTTGAAAACTATGGTCACAGATGTACAGAAGTGTATTTGGCCATAGTATAGCAATTGTTCTTGCTAAAAAAGGCCATCTACTATCATATATGGAAGTTCACACAGTATTTTTTCACCTCTACACATTCTGAGTTTTTTGTTTGTTTCTTCTCTGGAAAGCAAAACAAAAAAACTGCTGGAAGAAATTATTTGAGCAGCAGAACAATAATCTAGAAGTTTTGTTTATTAATATTAGAAAACTATTTTCCAATTACCAACACTAACAATTTCAAATGATTAGTTATCTGTTATCTTGCCACACAAGGATTTCATATTATAGATTATTATCAGTGCCTCAACAGAAACCTATCAGTTGCTACTCTGGATCTTTACGAGATTATTTGTACATCCTTTCTTGCCTCAAAGGGCTTTTAAAAACAGAAAATGAAGCAAAGTGAGAAAAACACTTCAGTCTGTTGCATAATCCACAGTTCAGCTGAAGTTTAAAATCACTGTTAAATGCAGATATTAATGTAGTTTCATTTTCTTAATCCCACAAAGCCTATACTCATCAAACAAAAGAGCAGTACAAGACTTACGCATGTAGGGAGAAGTGACTGAAGGAAATTCTGGATGTAAAGGTAAAAACACATGACTACAAGTCTAGCTTCTGCTCGTTTTATTTAAAGGAATCTTTCTTGTTTGATCTGAAATCTCCTCAGTGTAATGTGAATCCACTAACTACTCTGGATCTCTCAACTATGCAATAGGACTATCTGTGGCTTCCAAATGCCAAACATTACTTCTTGCAACTCCACAAGGCAACTGAAATTTCTTAAATTTCTTAAGACTGTCTCCTCCATTCCAAGAGAAAACAGGCGTGTAAATAAATATGCTTAGTAATAGTAGCTATTGGCTAGAGGGCTAAGGAGATGACTCTTGTATATTACTCCCCTAGGAGCATAATCTCTTCAATCTTATACGATGCATAAAAGCAGTTCTGACTCAGTTTGATCAAAAACATATCTGTTAAGTCTCTAGACAAGAAACTGGATGGGATGACTAAAACAAACATGTAAAATTTGTTCTTTAGATCTAGGTTGTTATTAAACTCAATTAAAATGTGAAACTGCAGTATTAAATCATAGCCACATTGTGTGAATTAAATCATAAACATGGACAAATGTTTTATCATTGAAGGCTTTTATACTGAGGGCTCTGCAAGAATCCTAGCATTCTAACTTCTCACATTTTTCAGGATGCATTAGAGCTCTTGGCAAGATCTTTTTTTAAATAGGATGACAGTCAGGAAACGACTAGGTAGAGTTCACAATCTTATTCCAAGTTCGAAAATAATTTGCTGCTTTGCAAAAAAAAAAAAAAAAAAGTTGACAATAATGCTGTGTCATCACTACCTTAGCCCATACCAAATTTGCTGTCCCCTATAGCCGTTTCTATAAATTTCTCTTCTTTCATATTATTGTTCATTGTGACTACTCAGATATAATCAAGAATTCTTGATTTTAAGCAAAAATCCTGACTATGGCCTTTTTAGAAGACGTATGTATTCAACATTCCCATAGAGAGGTATTTATCATTTCTACCAATGGAAGTTAACTTTCTGCACTCTTACTCTTACAAAGATACAGCATGAAGCTATGTTCTTGAGAATAGTCAGGGATTTCTCTGCTGCTTGTTTCATTGTTGGCTACATCAAGTCCACATGGAGCAAGTTCTGGTTAGTTACAGGTTTTCACTGTGTGAACTACTACTCTGCAGCACTACTGTGTACTACAGCTTTATTTGAGGCTTCATTCCTAGGCAGCTAACCTTCAAAAATACTACTGCAATAGTTTAAGACAGGAAGCAGTGGCACTTATACTTAGATGGACAGGGTTTAGCATCTACTGTATGATTTCTCCTTGCTTTTTGAAATTATTTCCAAAAGGCTCGCTTCCCTTAATAGAAAGGTTCTTGAATACACACTATCAGTCTCACCATAACACTCACCAGAAGTCACTTTTATTAAGACATTAAATTAGTTTCATTTATTAGCAGGTGTGTTGTACAGCATTCATAAAATCTCCAAAGCAAGCCCTGGGATTTCATAGTGAAGAATTTCAGAGCAACTGGTACTCAGGATTTTATTCTGCTGTAAAGCTGATTTAAGATTTTTTCCCAATGTGATAAAATTAAGAAAGTTGTTATTGTTTGACAGTGCCCCCTCACTGGTGTTCACATCTAGGGAGAATACTAGTCTCTTTATTAGCTCCAAAATAGTATCTTGGCATCCCTATGAAATGTGGGCTACTCTCAAGAAGCGGTGATCCCCCAAATTAGATAGGTCTTTCATAAATTCTTGCTTTTGGTCTTAAAAAGCAAATTAATCTCTTCCTACTCGCCCTCAAACAGTTTAGGCCTATGAGACTTTCCTAGCCCCCACTGGAAGTTCAACACAGAAACGTTGGTTCTCTCCCTCCTGGACTGCCCGACTGCCAGTCTTCCTTAACTAAGCCCTCACACTGTTTACAGTTACAGACACTTCTCTGGACATGCCATGCCACCTTTCAGCATCTTGCCAGCAAAATATTTACAAACAAAAATACAGTTTAATAAGAAGCCTTCTGCTTATGAAACAAAAAGCCAGAGTAGTGTCAGTAGTTTAAGTTAACTATACATAAGTATCGTGGTAGGTTCCAGCAGAATCTTCAGGCTAAAAACCCCTGCCGCAATAATGTAATATAAAGTTTGAATTCTGCATTTGGTTTTGTGCATTTGTTCACCTAGAACCTGAATATCTGGATGGGCTAATAAGTTTCCCAAAAATTGGAATAACATATCAAAGGCACACTCAGTCTTTCAGCAGAATGTATTCTATTAGCTTCTGTGAAAGCTCAACAAATGTATGTGACTTTTCAGTTAGCAATTTCATAGCTGCATTCCCATTAATCACATGGAATAAATCAGTTTATTAGTTCTGTAACAGAACCTCAGCTCACTGGCCTAGTGACCATACCCAGAAATAGCAGAAAAATCAGATTTCACAGGAAAGCATGCATAAAGATAAAGCAACACGTGATCATCTAAACCAGATAAACCAACCCACTCCAAAAGCAAGAGCAATCACTCCCCTTGTTTTTCCCCTCACCCCACAAATGACATGTTTTTCCTTACTGTCATAGCTACAATAAGCAGAAATTTTATTGAAATAGTTTCACTGTTGGCTTGCTTGTCCTGACAGCAAGGGCAGGAATTTCATCTTCTCTGCACATTCTGCTAGTGCCTTTTGGGATCTTGTCAAAGATTTTTTATTATTTATTATTTTGTTATTAGTAAGTCTCACCATTCTAGGATAGCCACCTTCAAGCTACATAGGTAACAGATGGTACTCTGGATTAATTTAAGCCCTGTATTCATGCGAGGAACTGAAAAAGGGACTGCAAAAGCTAAGAACATGAGACACTGAAGATTCTGGTGCAGAGGCAAGACACAATAGGTGGAAGCAACTCCAGTCTTCGTTTCAGGCATAAAAAGGGATGCAATACATACTTCATAACAGGGTTACAGGATGTACATGGATGTATCTAAAATAAACTTGAAGATAATTCTTTACTGTTCTATTGGCAAAGCACTGCCAAAGTATATTGAAAAGTATATACCCCAATCCAATCAGTTCAGAGCATCCAAAGACTTCCACTGGTAGCAGTTCTATGCTACAGAATCAGATATATACACACATATCTTTCTTTTTGAATGCAGAGCAGAAAATGACTCTATTGTGAAAGACTAACCTAATTTATCCGACTAGTGCAGAGGTAGTTAAAAGACTGCCTATGTGTTTCATGCTTTAAGGAATTATTTCAAATCTCTAGATGGCAGGTAAGTCTGGGATGACAGGAGGCTAGATTGTGTGAGCTGAAGTATCTCTGGACCACGTTGATGTATGAAAAAAAGAGTCCCCGAGCAGGTAGGTCTCAAGATCTGCCAAATATTCTTCCACTCCAAAAAGAAAAGCAGACAGCTGTACCTGCCATAAAGTGGATCAACATTTATGTGCACACAGAGACCTGACTAAACCATGGTAAAGGGAAGTCATTGCTTTCAATCCTAACCCCCAAGAAATCTAAAGCAGACAATTTGACAAAATTTTACTTGAAGTCCAGGTTCACTGGGCATGGCTTTTGTTGTGGTTTTGTTTTTCAGTTGGGTTGGGGGGGGGGGGGGGGGGGGGAGGGAGGGGGTTGGGGTTTTCTAGTTTCCATGGATGATTTACATGTCAAGAGAACAGAGGAAGCAAGGCAAACCTGTACTCAGGTCTTCACACTATTATTCTGACAAATAATGATCTAAGCTGCAACAGTTATCACTAAAATATACAGACCCCGGAAACTGCATAATTTATGGTATCAACAATTAATGAGACAATTTGTTTCACGCTGGCACTAACAGCACAGCACAAGTAGAAGGTTCTTTCACCAGTGGAAGAACTTCTATCCCAAATAGAATCCAAAGCAACTGGCATAGCAAGTTTCCCCAAGAGCTTATCTATCACATATCTGCTTCCTCCCAACCACAAATTATATTAGTTGGTCCAATAAAAATTGTTTCTTCTTACAAGCCTCACATCAGCCTAGACAAAAGTCAGAACTCATCCACTTGTGCCATTAGATACCCGAAGTGCCCACAAGCCACGTGCCAAGTATGTCACAGTAAAAACAGGTGTACTGCTGTGTACCCCTTTAAAATAGAATGGAGGTTCACCCTCATAACAGAATTTTGAGATAAAAGACTGACAAAACCATAAAATTTTAAAGTAACTTTACACTGTTAAGTCTTACATTTCTAGGAGATTTTTCTTGAAATTTTATAAGCACAGCTGACAACTGCAGGCAAACTCGAAAGTAAATCTATTTCAGGCTGCAATTCCACTAGTAGCCGAGTTGACCTAAGTGACCTTCTGCAGCCAAAAAGGAAAGATCTCTCTCACACTTCCATCTCACAGTTCCACAAATGGATCTCGTGTGAGGTGGCCTGAAACTTCTGCTGACATAGAGAGTTAACCAGTTTTTGAAGAGTGATTTGGAGTATCACCTTAATTTTCTTGTGGTTTAGTGAGTTTAGTCAGTTCAGACTTCTATAAGCAGAGCTGGAAAGAAACAACCCTTCCTTTCAGCTGCTAAACTCCAAGCTTAGCTCATACGGAACCAGGTTTAAACTTTAAAATGGCCTTTTACTAAGGGAAAGGGTAAGTAGGCCTCACCTGAAAGATAACGTGCTACAAAGTACGATAGATACACACATCGAGAAAGATTTGGTATTTCTAAGGCTCAGGGTGGAGCCCTACATTCAATCTGTATTAGACACTGCTTTGCTTAAATAATATGAACACCTGCAAATATAAATTTCTGACTACGTGGGATTTGAAATTTTAAGAACAGTGCTTTTCCTTCTCCAGCACAGAAAACATACAGTGCTGTTCTAACAGGACAGATTCATGTTCAATATTGTTATTTCTCTAACCATATTTTCACAATCACAAGTATTGATTTCTACAGTGCAAGATTACAATACATGTCTGACCCAGAGTAGCAATGCGCACAGATATGAAATGCTGTTGCACTGACAGGCATGTGTGGTCATTTGCAGCAATCTTACAATTTTATGTCTACTTTAAGTAGGCTTTATGTTTGATCTGGCATAAAGCTTACCCTCAATGCTCTTTGAACAGATTTGAACCAGCAAAGCAATTTTACACTAGATCAGCATTTTATGCCATAAAGGTGTGAAATATTCAGTGTAATTTTAGGAATCCTAAAGCATGACCTCAAGCTTGTCAGGATTACAACTGAAAGTTAGTTTCCTTCACATTCTTGCTCATCTTGTCCTTTCTTACTCCCTGAAACTGATTCTCCACCCCAGGCTGGCCTTACCAGACTGCTTACACGGTGCACGATGAATTCTATAAAGGGGCAGATACAGGCTGAATTTTCCAAAGGAGGGTAATTTTAACCCAGACTGGTTCTCCCCATTCAGTTCAACATACAATCCTACAAGCAGCTGCAGCTCCACAACCACCGGGACTGCCCGTGAGCAAAACTACACTGTATCTATGGTTCTAATAAATTATTGAAGCTGAAGACTGAAAAATGTTTTAATACATCAACTGTACCTGACAGGATTTTAGCAAGTCTGAGCTGACCAGACAGCTAATGGTTCAGCATTTCTAAACCTCTAAGTGTAATTCTCAGCATGTGAGATGAGAACAGCAAAGTGCAAGACCAGCAGTTCACTTCTCACTCATCTCTGTAGCGCTCTTTAGGAGCTCATAATGTATAGCTTAAATAATTGAAGTAAGGTGCAAACTAGAGGTGAAAAGCTTCTTTTATGTATACAAAATGTTTTGAAGCAGTAGTAATCCATATCCATCTTCCAAGTAAAATCCAAACAAAGGTAAACATGGATATAACTTTAAAGCCTTCTAGTCTTCACTTAAAAAAAAAAAAAAGACATTGAAAGTTGTAGTATCTGAAATATAAAGACAAAAAAAGCCAGATATCAAGTTTCAGATACTATAATCCTCAGGAACCTCAGCTATTTCGTGATTTTCAGAACTATGCTTTGCCTGTCTCTTCCAAAGCATTTTCTGATGTAAAATAGAGTGCAAGTTATCTATGTGACTTCAGAAAAATGCAGATAAATAACACACACTTATTATGAAATGCACAAAAATGATGAGAACTATTTGCCTCCTATTTTTGGTACAAAACCATACAATATAATGTGTAATACAGGCAAAAAAAATACTGTATTGCTGAAGTTAAAGAACCTGTCTTTAAATGTGAGGGGAAAAAAAAAAAAGTATGTTTACCTGTTGCTTCTGGTACGCAGTGTTCGGGTTAATTTTGGACTCCAAAAGAAGAGAGCCTAGAAAAAAAAAGTTCCACTTATTTACATGTGTACTAGAATTTCAATCTCAACATGAATTTTCTGATCGCTCTTCCTCAAGTATGTATTAACACCTTTCCTCCCAACAATAAGCCTGTTAAACCCATATCCTACACTTTCTATTTCATTTTCCCCTCAAAAATATTGTTCACATAGTACAGAACATTCAAGAGTATTTTGAGGACTGGAGTTTTAACCTCTTATTCTGAGAAATTACTTTTCCACAGATATTTTTTTTATTATAAACTCTACAAAAAATAATCACATAAAAAGCATCACAACTGCACTCTGTAAATCACCTACAGTTGTTTTGTACAAAATCTGCTAATCACATGGCTAACTGTTCTCAAAGTTTAGCTAAAACCCTTACATTATTGTGCTGGAAAGCATATCTAGAAACCAATGCTTACAACAGCAACCATTATGACTGCAAGTAACACCACCAAAACACTCAGACATGATAAACTTAGGAACAACGGTTTCACAGCAGCTTACACTGATTTAAGACATTAGAACAGCAATTCCATTCTCATGTCTGTTTTCTTGTCCTTCCTTTTGCATAAGCATTACTGTTAATACCTGTCATGTTTAAATGGTTTGGAGGGTTGATCTAGGTCAAAACAACCCTTAAAACCACTTTTACTTCTGGTCCAATCATTTCCCTCATCCACCTCGCTGCTCAGCTGCACAAATGCCAGTGCATGAGGGACTCTTTAAAGCCATGACTTAAACTTACATACCTGCAGAGCTTCACTTAACATACATGAAGAAGTACTGATAAATTCACCTGCATGATCAGCCTTGTAGTAGAAACCATAAGGCTGCAAGCACACCCTTGAAAGAGACACTTCTCCATTTATTTACCTGCTTCACTTTTTTTTGAAGAATAAAGTCCAAACTCTAAGAAAAGTCTCAACTTCTCAGTTTCATAGCCACAGTTAGAAGGCAGTCTTATATTTATATTACTATAGCATTTGCCAAACATCCCCACAAAATCTACACTAAAGAAAAATAAAAAAATGCTTCAACCACCTCAAATACAGAAGACTGAGAACTTTAAGACAGGACAAGAAAACTAATTACTTGGATTTGAAAAACATACTTGGAATCAAAAACTATACTTCCAAATCTCACAGCAGGATCAACACGTAGCTAGTTTTCACCATCTGAAGAGTATATCCATTACAAAATCCACAGCAAAAAATATCCCAAACCGAAATTTGTTTAGCATCCTCAATCTCATCGGTTATATTTACAAAACAATCCCACTCTCCTTTCAAGAATTACTAGGTGTTTACTAGGAAGTAACATGTGGAAGGGTCATATTGCGATCAGTCAAAATAAGACTGATTTTGATTGAAAGGGACCTCCAAAGTTCACCCAGTTCACTCCCATCACCAAGCCATCTTCAACTAGATCAGGTTGCCCAAAGCCCCACCCAACCTGACTGCAAACATTTCCAGGGATTGGGCATGTACCACCTCCCTGGGAAACCTGTGCAACGCCTCACCAGCCTCATCGTAACAAATTTCTGCCTTATAGCTAAGTCTGAATCTATCCTCTTTCAGTTTAAAACCATTGCCCCTTGTCCTGTTGCTGCAGGCCCTACTAAGAAGTCTGCTCCCATCTTTCTTGTAAATCCCCTTTAAGTCTTGAAAGGCTGCAGTAAGGTCTCCCCAGAGCCCTCTCTTCCCCAGGCTGAATCCCAACCCTCTCAGCCTTTCCTCACAGAAGAGGTGTTCCACCCCTCTGATCATTTCCGTGGCTCTCCTCTGGACCCACTCCAACGTCCATGTCTTTGCTGTGCTGAGGACTCTGGAGCTCGACACAGTACTCCCAGGTAGGGTCTCACCAGAGCAGAGAGGCAGAATCACCTCGCTTGACCTGTTGGCTATGCTTCTTTGATGCGGCCAAGGATTCGGTTGGCTTTCTGAGCCGTGAGTGCACATTGCCGGCTCATGTCCAGCTTTTCACCCATCAGTACTCCCAAGTCCTTCTCTGTGAGGCTCCTCTCAGTCCCTTCGTTTCCCAGCCTGTATTGATACCGGGGGTTGCCACAGTCCAGGTGCAGGACCCTGCACTTGGCTTTTGCTGAATGAACCTCATGAGGTTCACACAGGCCCGCCACTCAAGAATGTCTAGGTCCCTCTGGATGGCATCCTGTCCCTCAGGTGTGTCAACCACACCACTCAGCTTGGTGTGATCTGCAGATTTGAAGGGTCCACTCCATCCCACTGTCTGTCACTGATGAAAATGTTATGGTGGGGGAGGTGAGGGAAGAGACTTAACAACAAGATCACAAAATCTTACTTGCTGAAAGAGTGGTGTATCACTAAAGAACTACGTAAGTATCGTAACAGTTTGCTGTCTAATAAGAAAGGTTTTACTTTGTGAATTTAGAAGCTTTATCAAAGATTTTTATATTCATTAGCTTACTGTGTTTGTGATAATCTGATACAATAATTTTTTTTAATTAACAAAGCAACTTACATGTGATGTCTACTTCTTTCTAATTTCTAAGTCTGTTCTACAAGAAGCAGCCTTCACTAATGAAGCCGGCTTGAGAAGCTATTGCCTTGTCTCAACTGCTCTTGCATTGAGCTGTTTACAAACTCAGACACAATCCAACAACAAAACAGAACTAAACAGCCCTCAAGGGAAAACAAGACACAATGGAAAAGCAGTCTCCCCCCAAAACCACATATACTATCCTTTCTTAAGAGTTCTTCCAGTTTTCTAACTTGCACCAGCTCTGTGAACAAAACTGCTTGTGTGCTCAAGTGCAGTAGCATAACTAAAAAAAAAATAAAAAATAATCACAAACTATAGAGCAGGGCAGAGAAGGAAAACATCTAAGATAAGCTTTACCATGAATCCAATACACTGCAGTACTTGGGCCACAGTCTCAAGCTTTGAATTTTTGGGTCTGCCTAGTGAACATCTAGGAACAGTATTCCCTTTATTACAATCATCAGTTATAGGCAGTATTTCACTTCAATCTTACTTTCAGTTTCAAAGGCTCAGCTTCAACGACAAGTTTCAGAATATTATTTTGTCCTATTAACTTAGTTGACTAGGTTCTAGAAAGTCTTTACTGTCCAGAAATACTTAATACCATCAAGTATGAATTAAATAGTTAGATTAAAAAAAAATTAAAAGCAGTTGATAAACATTTTGACTGCTAAACACAGATCTACAGACAATGAGATCCTGAAATTAGCCGAGTATCACACAACTTGAATGCCACGTTTGAAAAACCCCTATTAAAAAAAATAATATTGAAGACAATTGAATGCAGACATTTCATCTTCCAGGCCAGAAGCAGACACTAGAGAATGACCTCTTTACTAGACTTATTTCTTCTTCTCTGCTAAACCTGATGCTTGCAGGAAAGACAAATCAAGCCTTACAAGGCTTGACTTGCTTCTCATCACTACATGATTCAACTTACTCCTCACTGTAACTAGAAAAATATGAATTTGGAGATAGAAACATGCTGAAGTGTAAATTCTGCTCTACAACTAATAGCTGCCCCAAATCCATCCTTCTGAATAATCTGATGCTCCATTTGTGCAATTTGTTCACCAAAAAGGGTTCAACAACTCAAAATCTGTGACTATTCTACTAGTTAGTTCAGTGGGTTTACTTTTGTACAGTAAGTTTTACAGATTCAGGCCCCTTCCTGGTATGAGGCAGTCTCTGTTACTTGCTTCTGGGAACCAGGCAACAGAAACACATCTGTAAAATAAATTCATCAGAAAAAGTTTACAAAAATCTTACATACTGTAAATAAAAGTTCTTCTCCAAAGTCAGTATCAGTACTGATTCCTAAATACAGTTTAAGATGCTTACTCTTGCATTTGTCATAAGCAATTACTTTCTATGGAGGTATTTTTCTCTTGGTACTATACTAAAATACATTAAGACTATCCAGTCTACTTTATAAAAATACGCCAACAAAATCTTACCTTCATTGACACAATGACTCTACTCAAAGTTAGGTAAGACCTGAAAACTCACCTTAATACAAGCCATAGTTTTAATAAAGCCCTGAAAATTATGCAGATCTAGTTATTTTCTAAATTATAGCCTTGAATGAATTTGTAAAGGTAACTGCAAAACAGTGGTGCCAGAAAGTAACATCTAAAACCACCTATAAAGATGAAAATTGATTTGCAGAATTATGTTATTTGCCACTGTAATGCCATATAGCACAGCTGGGTTTTTTTGTTTCTATAACAACACCATTCTGTGCTGTGAAAGGAATGTGTGTATAGGGAAAGACTTGCTCAAAACAGACTACATACAGATATACAACGCTATTTTCAAAGACAGTTAAAGAACATCAAATATCCCAATGCAGTAGTCTTAAACAACAAATCTGAAGACTTGTTTACGTGTACGCATATGGAGGAGACCTGCTGGTATGAGAGTGCTCCTCTCCCATCAAATTATGGGGATCCTTCCTCAAAAGCAGAAAAGGTACAGTGTTGCATGACCCTTCACCAATATAAACATGTTTAAGTAAGTTTCAATTCAAGAGCTGGTTTTCCCAAGATACACTCAGAGGTTTAAGTTCTGCAGTCACTTCTGCTGCTACTGAATCACAGAAACTTAACAGCTGAAACAGAACTCCAAGAACACAGTCTGCACTCACAAGTGACTATTCTCCCATCTAACACACATTTCTGAAGGGTTAAACCCAAATATTAAGGAGAGGGGAGAACCAGGAGAAAACAAATAAAAAAATTCCCCCCATCCCCCATGTTTCTGGGTTGTTTTTTTTCCCCTCATTTTAACCTAAGGTAAATATATAGCCACAAATTTCTCAGTGTTGCTTTCCTAAAACTAACTAACTAAAAGTAATCCTTTGAGTCTGAGCAAGGTAAAGCAAACTTAAGCCAAATTCTGGCTAAGCCTTCTGCCAGTATTATGGGGCTACTGATACCTAGTCTAAAGAAACAGCAGAGATGTAGATGTCTGCCCTGTGGCAGAAGGCATTAACATACAGAATTCAGAAGTGGCAAACTACAACTTCTGAATAAAAGTTATTAGATAGTTCCTAAAAGATAGCTGGCAAATATGGCCTCCAATGTGGGAGTTCACTTTGGCTTGTCAAGAAGTTTAGTTACAGGACTAGTAAAGTTTAATTAAAAGTTTAAGCCTTCAAGTTAACCGAAAACAGTTGAACAGAAAAGTTAATTTTAGAGGTCTCTTCAGCCATCTGGGCTCAGAACAACAAAAGTGATATGAAACCATGCAGTGAAAAATCTAGAAGCACACAGACATTTTAAAAATTAAGCAGGCCACAGCAGCCTAAAATACCATGTGAGAAACAGGTCATAAGAAATCAAAGGCTTATGATTACACACAGAAACTCACATGGAAGGTGACCCTTGGTAAAACAAGAGTTCACTACTGCTCTACTGCAATTCAAGTAGAATACACTGTTACTAGGAATCACACAGAGAAACTTCAGGGTTTCAAGTCAAAAAAGTTAACAGTTAAGTGGCAAAAAAAAAAATACAATTCACTGTTTCAAAGATTAACCTATCTGATCTGAAAGCAGTGTATGGCATTTCTGTACTATAACAGATTACACCAAATTGCCTGTAATGACTCTTAGAAGTTCAGTGCCTGCGAGCATTAGACATCCCAGATAGCAACACAAATAGCCCATCTGCTCTAAATTCTTTTAAGATGTTAATAAAACTCTAACCCAAGAAAAATAACTCCACTCCTACGTATTTTAAAAAAAAAAAAAGCACTCTTACTCAGTTATTACTTTCGTTCCAGATGACCGCTTACCTTGGACTTGGTATACTGATTGTAGCTCCCTTATCTGAACACCCTGACCCTGTCATAAAATCTCAACCACTTGTAAAGCACTTAGGAGCTACACCAAGTCACAGCTGTGCAATCAAGAGACTGAACTATGTGCTAGCCCACGTGGTCAGCCATACGATTCTCTGGTAAATCTGCTGTTGTTCTGTGCACAGCCAAACTGGCCCTTTAACAGGAGTGGGAATTTCCCATACACAGCAGGAACTACTGGTAACATCCCCTCGGCATCCCCCACTCAGGAAACTGAGCCTTCAGCTTCAGGCAGATCCGGAGGTTTTCAGTCAGCTTCCTGGAGTAAGTTAGTAAGAACATGCCAGCGTGCACAGGATGAATCTCAGCTCAAACCTAGGAAAAGCTGGTTTAGAAAAGGAGGAAGGAAGACGGTTTCATTGTGGAAGGAGGAGGAGCTGGTGAAGAAAGACAGTACAAGAATGCAATGGAAACATGGAGGCAAATCGTGTATAGGTCAGGCTCCTACTTCTTTTATGGTTTTGATAACTAGAGAGGAAAAAAATTAAATCACAGTCAGCTCCTTCATTTAGTTAAAGCACACAAGGGAACACAGAAATTGAGTGATGCCGAAAACACAAATCTTTTTCCAAACCACTTGCTCACATGCAAAAATTACTATATCTGCCCTCAAAACCAACCCACAAACAACTGACACCGGGAGTAAACAAACGATAAATCAAGTTTTATGAGGCGTTTACATAAGCAAGTTAGAAAAACCAGCCTATAAATAGAGTGCACATTTACCCAGGACTGATATTGCATACTAAATTAAGAACTTTAGCTCTGTATATTATTCAACACTCTTGAAGTACATGTGTGCTGTTTGAGAGAAGTATAATGTGTGTATCCTATTAAATATACTTCTGTGTATTAGGTGCTATTAGTAAGTTCTGCTTTTATTAGAGTATCTTCACTATGCAACACAAAGTAATGTCTTCATCTTTGTTTTGGGATCAGCTATACTAATTTGTATTTTCCTTCTTACAGATGTTCATTCAGAACAAATAAGCTGGCAACAGCAGTCCAATTCAGGTTCTAGCCAGTTTTAAGCATACATATTCCACTGAAAGTCAATAACTGGGTTTTAGTTTGAATGGGCTATTTCTTCACAGGCATGTTATGAACTGCAGTTCTTTCACTTTCTTTTCAAAAAAAAAAACAACGAAAAACACCACAAAAAAACCAGAAAATTGTTTAGTGTATAGAAGACATGATAGTTTTTAAACCTAAGCACATCAGCCACATAGGACTCTACCTACAAATAAACTGTTAATTTAAAATTGAATTTAAAACCTAATAAAAGATTAGCCTAAAAATAACCTTTCTTTTTACCTCACTCCCGCATGTTGAAATTAAACTAAGTCTACTTCCATTTTGAATGTTTTCTCTTACACTGTGATGTTGACCAAACTAGAAATGCATCTTCTTCAGTGTAAAATAGATAAAATCAAGTATTGGTTTAATTTTTTACTGTATAATCAAGAAACTACAAAACCCCGAGATTCACACTTATCAATTATCAAAACCCTGCTCAGATGAAAGTTTGATTCATCAATATCAGTTTATGATCTTTGTACTTTGTCAGAACTTTCTCAAATAGTAAGAATTAATCATTCTCAAGTTGCTTTTCATCCTAGCTCCTAAAATGAAAAAGCCAAATAAAGAAAATCACAAGGTCTGTTGACAGTCACAAGCTATAACTAGATCTACAAGTCACTAGATACAGTAGCTATGTATCTGATGAAGTAATAAGTTGTGCACCGACAGACTTAACTAGCAAAATGGTACATGCTAGATATGGCAAAGCATATTTTAAAATCTACTCTGATCGTAGCAGCCATGAACTCACTCAATCAACAATCCAGACTAGCCCAAACATGCAGCTACAGGGGTAGATTCTGCTACTCAGCCTGTACTACTGTCATATGTTGTCAAAAATGTGAAGGAAGTTGATAATGTATCATTTTAAACTGATTTACAAGAAGATCTAGAACAGCTTAATGACTAAGAACCACCATTCCATAAAAAAAAAATCTGAAAATGCTGCTCTGTCCATTGTATTGTCTTTACTACTGTAACAACTGTACTTTAATAACTGTTGACAGCTTTTAAAGTCTTGCATAATCCTTGCTACCAAAGAAAGGGGGAGGAGGGGGTGTTAGCCATACAATGACTTTTTAAACATTTACTACTAAAAAACATGATCAAAGTTTTGAACAACAGCTTTCACGAGTGGATCCTTTCCAGAAATATCTAAGGAAGGATACATCACAATCACCAGTTTTGAAACTGAAATACGTTGGGAACCCGGTGATAGAACACTAGATACATAAACCATACAAGACTTACAAGACCTGAACGTATTTTATACGCAACACTGTGTACTCGCTATGAACCAAGCGCCTACTATGCATGCACTTCATGGCAACCTTCCATTTCTTACCCTTGGCCTAACACGAATGAACTACGGTTAGTGCCTACTTGCTTTTAAGAATCGCATTTGAATTACGCAGCAAAACATTACAGCAACAGAGACAAAGCTAGGCCCAGCTCCTTTGCTGGGTAGGATGAGGAAAGAGCGTACCTTCAGACACACACACTTACCATCACTCTCTGCCCTGACTAGCAGGGACATGCCCTTGAGCCTCTCCACGTAGCAAGAGGACACATGCCCTGTGCCTCGATCATCCCACTGGCGGTCCTCATTTAGCGTGTAAACCTTCACCCTCCGCCGGGTGTCAGTCATCCTGCCGCCTGCCACACCACTGCCACCACTCTGGCTTGCAACCGCTGGAGGAGCAGGAGACTGGTCGGGGGCTAGGCCCCCCTCAAAGGAGGGGAGCAGAAAAGAAGGTAGCAGCCCCACACGGGCACGCCAAGCAAGCTCTTCTTACTCCTCTTCAGTGCTGCAATGGGATCCTCATTATCGAGGGTAACAGAGGACTGGGGGGCGCAGGGCAAGAGGGGGAACAGGAGGTGAAGATATGAAAGGGGAGTCGCTCCAGGCACCGTCAAGCGCTGCACAAAAGGCGAGTGAGCCTATGCAGGGGAGAGCCGCAGAGAGGAAAGAGGCTCTTGGCAAGGGCGAAGGGCTGGCAGAACAGGCAGTGAAGAATGGATCCTGGAGGAGAAGAGGATCCACGGGAGTGGAAGCAGCGGTGGACAGCAGATGGCACGGACGACAACGGGCAGCCGGGCCGGGGTGACAGGAGCAGGCGAGCCTGGAGGCCGGGGCCCTGGCGAGGGAAGCAGGCGGGAGGCTGGCGAGGCCGGGGTGAAGCAGGCGGGGGAAGGCAGGCGGGAGAGGGGCCGCTCGCCCCGGCCCGGCGCTCGGCTCTATTGTGCAGCAGCTGCCCAGGCCCGAAGCCCCTCGCTCGCCGTCCGTTAGCGCGGGGCTCCGGGAGCCGTCCTTCCCGCCGGGGCTGGCCGCGGCCTGCAGGCACTGCCTGTCCCGGGGCGAGATGAAGCGGGCGGGCGGGCTCAGAGCCCCGTCTCCCCCATGGGCTCCCGTCGCAGGCGGCAGCTTCACTCCCAGCCCGACTCCGCCGCCATATTCTTCTTCCTCTTCTTCCTCCTCCTCCTCCTCCCGGTGCTGCGGCGGCTCAGTCCCGACTCCTCAGCGCGCCCGGCGACGTGGCTGCGCTCCAGGCGCTCAGCAGCCCTGCCAGCGGAGAGACGCTCAGCCCTTCAGAGGGGACGAGCGGCGACGGCGCGACACAGCACAGCGCGGCCCGTCCAGCCCGGCTCCCACCGTCTCCGTCTCCGCCTCAGTCACTGCGCGGCCGCCATCTTGGTTTCACCTCTCACTGGAGGCGCGGGGTCTCCCAGCCAGCGGCGGCACGGGCCGCCCGCCAGCGTTTAAAGGGCCAGCCGCCCCGCGTGGGCTGCGGGTGGGGGCATGCTCCGCGCCGCCAGCACCGCCGTCTCGGATCCGCGCGGGCGGGACACGCGTGGGGCCCTGGCCGGGCCGGGACCGCGGGCCCCGGGAGCGGAGGGGCGGCGCCGGCTGCCCGCGCTGCCTCCCCGGACCTCGGCGGGGGGGGGCCGGGGCCGGGGCCGGGCGGTGACCGGTACCGCGGCGGGGCGGGAAGCGCGCGGCCCCGGCCCCACGGCGGGGGACGCCCCGGGGCTGCACCTGGGGCCGTGTTCCGGGGTCTTCGTGCGCGCCGCTCGGCGGAGCGGGGGCCGCTCGCCAGAGGGTGGGCTGCCGGTGCCTTTCCTATCTTCCTTTTTTTTCCTGTCACGCGTTGCTGACTGATCCAAAAGTTAAACAGCTTCTGGCTGAGCGGCTACTGGGGCTCCGCAGCAGAGATAGGATCTAACAGTCGCCGTAACAAACAGAAGCTGTCGAGGCTCTGCTTTTGCTGCCGCTGCCAACATCTGAACATACGTCTGAGGGATTTCCCTAAAATGTGCAAAAGCACTAGTGCATTCAGCACCCCACTGACACACCACTGCATCAGAGGGTATTGTGTGTGTTCCGAGCGTATCCCTGCCACGCTGCGTACATGGGAGCTCACTGTGAGTTAAGTACTCAACTAGGTCCATTTGTTTTCATTTTATACTTTAAAACAAGTATTGATACTTGTTTATCAAAGTGAGTTATACAGGGGCTGGTTTGAGCCAAAACCACAGATGATGAGCTTTCACCCCAGAATCAATGACACATCACTTGGAAGCCTCTGGTCAAGACCAGTTTTCCATCTGCTTGCCCACTGAGAAAGCCAGCCAGCTCCAGAGCTGGTACCCAGTTCCCTGATGTGCTCAGGTGAAGCCCTTTGGCCTTTGCTTTCAGGCCTGGCTCTGACACCTGAAGGCTGGTTAACAATACAAATGCCTTCAAGAGTATTTTTTGGGTACCCATAGCACAGCTGAAGGTGTGTTGTGCTCAGCGGTTCTCGGTAGTGTTCTTGGCTGAGGCAACGAAAGGTCTGAAAAGATGCAGTTGCCTGAGAACTGCAGACCATGGGCTGCAATGGAGGGGAACTGTCACGCCGCACCTGCACAGAAAGGTGCTCGTCACCTTCACTCGGAGACCAGTGCAGCCCCCAAGGGGATGTGCCCAGGGAGGTGCTGCACTAGAACTTCTCTTACACAGTTCTGGAGATGGATTTTTGAGACTTCTAAGAAGATCGATGTCACTTAGAGAAACCTCTGTGGGACCATTATACTCGTTTCCAATTTACAAACTGTACCCTCTTGTGGCCATCACATTAAGTATAGACCACTGTTCGCTGCACTTTTGATTCTTTCAGGGCTTTTTGTGAATTGAAAACAAGTTCAATCACATTTCAGTTTGCATAGTTTGCTTTATGAAAATTTGGGTTCAGCTTCTTTTAATTGGCCTTGTATTATTTTTATACCAGTTTGAACAATGCTCAGCCCAACAGTGCCTGCTTGTCAGGTTTTATCCCAGTTCTCATTATTTTTGGCAAGGGGCTTTATTTTTTCAAACATTTCCACCCCAGACATTCCAGAAGAAAGGTTAGCCATGGAGGGCAACTTCCCATGCTGAAAAGGAGATGTGAAAGAAAAAAACACTCAGGTTATTTTTCCTTGGAGTCATGAGGGAGAAGGTAAAGTGTGTCAGGTCACACCTCAGTTCCTTCTCTCCATTTCCAGAGGTTTGACAGACTGTGTCCAGGGGGAAGTATCTTCAGGGACTGCTGAGGTTAGGCTCCCTTAGTTCCTGTAAATAATAAAGGACCTTGCCCTGGCAGAGGTTTTCACCCATTAGAAATTGAGTAATAAATGAGGAAATGAAGTATTGAATACAGTTTTAAACTTTTCCTATTCATAGGAAAGTAAATGCATGTGGATCGATATGGATGGATTAAGCCTAAACTGGATTTACCAGCAAGGGCCTCTTGCACAGCAGTCAAGACTAAAGAACAAGGTAACTTTTTCTTTCAATATCTGCTCATAATTTTGGGAAAGAAAATTGCATTGTTAGTATGAGGAACTTCAGATCAGACATATAACTTGGAGCTATGCACTAAAGCATTATTAGAGGTCCTAAAAATCCTAGGTAATTATTTTCTGACCAAAAAAATTCCTAGTAGGGCAAGTAATAACTTCAGACTTTATTATGGTAATCATAATTGCTAGAATGAAAGTCAGTGCTTGCCTGAGTATTTAGACATGGCTACGTTCAGTACATGGAAACAAACTATATACACACACATGGACACTGGCTATGTCCTCTTGTTCCCAACATGTTTTGACTTGTTCTCAAAAAAGCCGTGGAGAATGACTGAGTGAAAAGAAATATGACGTAGAAAAACTATCAGAATAGGGGGAGTCTATTAAAGAAGAAAATATCTATAAATAAGTTAGTCTATTGTAATCAAGAAATGGGACATTCAGAAAAATACATTTCTAATTTAGTGGGGAAGCAAACAGAGCAGCTTGAAATAAATACAAGAAGTAGAAAAAAGGCAAACCTAGCCATCATTACAAGCTATAAAGCATAGGAAAATGGATGAAAACATAAGGAATATGCATGGTTGGTAGTTTTAGGAACAGCTCAAGTTTTCTAAATCTTAAGACTACTATAGGCCTATTATATATTAAAAAAAAGTCAATGCAAAAAAGTAGAACTGTTTAATAAATCAATTTGTTCTATACTTGAATGTGTGATGGATTTTTATCACATGATGATGATGAAGTGTTTTCCTATCATTTTTAAGAAGGGTGTTGAAGAACCTTTCTTAGAAATACACAGATCCTAAAGAACTTGAATTCGAGAGTCCTAAAGGATTTTGCATGTGTGATCTCAGGAAGCATGAAACCATATTAATTTTTATTAAAGATTAAATTATTGCCGAAATTCTGCAAGACATGAAGACCGACTATTCAAATCCGACAAGTGAAAATACAGCAACAGACTTATTTATCTGACATCAATTACAGACAAATACTGATACAGGATGCAAGAAGGAATTACAAGATAGAAATATAGCAGTAGCAGCTGATGTGGCTTTATGGAAAAATTGTTCAATTTATGGTGCAGATATGCTTGGATATTTCTTGGATATTTTTCTGGGAAGTCAACACTATTCTATGAAGAAAGCCCATGCTGTGGTCAGATGTGAGGTGACTGGCATAGCTCAAAAGGAGTTATCGATCAGCGGAGATGATTCTAGATGATTGGGCAGAAATCAAGAGTGATGCTCTTTAGAATTTGTAGTAATTATTAGAAAGTCAATGTAAAATCTCTGTGAATAAAAACTCTGTATGACTCATAGAGCCTGGAAGAATTATATGTACAGCTGAAGGCAGAATGGTCAGAAACAGACAGGTTCACCTGCTGAAGGTTCTGATGAAGGAGAAGGAATGGGTTAGCCTGGGACAGCTGGGAAGGTTACTGGCAGCTGCTTCTGGCTTATTCCAGCTTTACAAGTGTCTGTGAGCTCATAAGCACCTCCTAGTCATTACTGCAATTTTAAGGGAAACAATGGCACTTTAACTTAAAATTCCAAGCTCAAGCAGCCAGGATGGGGGGCACCACGGTCAGCCTGGGATGGCTTGGTTGTGCTCCGACTTACACCTCACAAATGGCACCATCCAGATACAGCCAAATACAAGGTCACACCCATGGGAATAAATAGTAAGGCAGCTTTGAAAGAACTAAACAAGAAACCCAACACAAACTTCTTGTATCACACTGTGCCTATAAAATCTAATGCAGGTATATTGCAAGCTAGTAAGCTGTGGAAGAGTGTAACATCAGGACTAAAAATAGCTTTAATGCCATAATCTGTAATTCTGGTGTCTTCACTGTTAACAGATTCTAAGAAATTGAAAAGGGTCAGAAAGGACTGCTTTGAAGAACTTTACTTTTCTTCACATCCGTTTGCTGCCCTTCAACATCTCAGGTTCCTGCAGCATGCACTGTTTTGCAGCATACCCTATGAATTGCTTCTCAGATGCTGCTGCTCAGTTTTCACATCCTCCTGCAGATCCCCTAGAAGTAGCCCTGTTCTTGTACCTGAAACACAAACCTGAACCTGTGTAGGTCAGCAGTTAAAATTCTTCCTCCTACATAATATGCATATGAATCCCCTCAACAGAAATGTCATGTCTTTTCTTTCAACCCATATTGTCATCTTAATTTTCACAGTGCTGTAAAGACCCCCAGTCTTCCAAGCAGAGCTTTCTTTCAACTGCAGAGTCATGCAAATCTGTATTTGTTTTGAATTCCTGTATTCATCACTGGAAATGCTGCACTTTATCTAAATACATAGGCCTCATCATCAAAGAGTGAAGAATTTCAAAGCACTGCTGAAGCTATTGGATGCAGAGAACATGTCTGGGTCATTTATTCATCCAGTAGTGAAAATTCCCCTTTTTCTGAGTGGAACTCCGAGACATCTAATTTATGCTAGCTGTCCCTATGCAATGCATATTTCTATTTTTACATTTATTTTTGTGCCTGTTGAATGTATTTGTAAACCTTTTCGGTAAGATGTTACTTGAGTACTTTGTTTCCTTTTTCTATGGCAGACTTCCTGACTTCCTATGGCAAACTTTTGCTCACGTGTATCTTTAAAAAAAAAACAAACAAAAAACCAACCAAGATTTCCAGTACTTTATCTGTAACTCTGACTGCAAGAGGCTTCTCCTAGACCCATACAATTGATGGTCTTTTGAGAAAATGATGGATAGAGAGGCAGTAAGTATGAGATCCACATCATAAACTTGTTTCCAAGAAGCTTTGAAAGTCCACCAGAAATCCAGAAGAGAAAAAATCTGGCCCCATTTTCCTATTATGTATCTACCTCATCACCTAAAAAATTGCTAACCAATGCAGTACTCTCATTAAAATAAATAGCTTATTACCTTAGGCACATCCTGGGGTGAGTGTGGGAACTTTTAAAACTAGTTTGTGTAAGTAAGAACTGCATAGGTGGATTTGGAGTGAAAAGGGGAAAGACCAAAAGGGGAGGAGAAAGGACACTGTCAGAGCCCAAGCAAGACAATGGCACACGGACATAGAAAGATAAACACTCATCCATACACACAGAGTCTCAGTAGTTTGATACTTTAATTAGCATGGTCATCCAGGATGACAGGACTGGACCTTTGTAAATTTAGGATCAGGTTCCTGGACAAAAGCTGGTGAAACTAAAAATACTTCTGTATGTAATAAAATGTGATAAATGTAAAAAAACCATCAGAAACCTGGAAAAAAGGAGGAAGGTGAGTTTTTCTGAAGGAATGTTTTAGAATCAGCCATTGTAGTGACAGCAACTCAAATACAGGCTTATTTTTTCAGTTTTGAAAGTTACGAGTCACTTCAGTGTTCATGACAATGACGGCCTTAAAGATGCAAATCATTTGAGACTTGCACAGAACAGGAATGATTGCGGTACAAGTTGCAACTAGGTACTATGAATAGCAGGCAGATTGGGAGCACACCCAACTACTAGAGAGATTACCAATTATCCAAATTGGCTCTAGTATCTTCCATTTTGTACATGAAGCAGAGGTGAGAACCTGACACCCAGGCTCTGTAGTCTGGATGAGCTCTGCAGTAACAGAATAACAGGCGTTCAGGGAGGGAAGCACACCCTGTCCGCACACGGCATCTCTTCTCTAGCCAACAGTGAAGCTAAGTAGGCCACATGCAAAACTGCAGTTTTTGCTCTTATTGCCACCTAGAAATAAGAACCTAAATTGTTTTGAAGTGGGTGTGCCTCAGTAGTCACGTCGAAATTATCCTGATTCAACATTCCCAGCTTAGTCCCCAGATTTTCCATATATGTTGGCTTATTTCTGGCTCATGCAGAGCTAGGATGTAGCAGATGTCTGTAACATCTTGAAAGGCACGAAGGAAGTCAGCAAGGGTCAGTTTAATGTCTTCTCCAATATGAGAACTGAGGAGCAAGAGGTCCAGTGAGTAGGTGGGATTGCCAAAACAAGAAAAAGTTCTTTTTTCAGACTTCATTGAAAGAAGTGATGAAATGCTCTGCTGCAATGACATGGATGCTGAAGTCCAACCTACTAGTCCAACGTATTAATGTACTACCAGGCTGTCTTGCAGAGAGCATGGATAGGCTCAGAGCAGAGCTCTTAAGTCAGAGACTTTCAGTGACTAATGGGCAAAGGCATTAGTGGCATGTGGGGATTATCAGCGGATGCGCAGGAGGAAGAAGGTTGGGAATGGTGTGCATGCTAGTAAGGTCTGTAGCAGTGAGGTGCAAAGGGGGTATGGTAGCTTTCACACCCCAGCGTGTTGAAGTGTAGTGTGAATGCCGTTACGCGTGCTGCAGGGCCCTAAGGCCTCTACTGTACGGCTGTACTGCACATGCCAATAGGATTAAGTAAACAGGAATAATAAATAGTTCTAAATAAATGTGACTAAGAGCACACTTGGACATTGCCACCAAAGACAGTGTAAGTGCATACCATTTCATTAATCATCACTGCAGCTTATCACTACGTAGAAATTAGTTATTAAATATTCACTGACAATCGTTTAAACTAATTAGCATGCAGGATTTATTTATGAGGCTTTCATTGGTGATAGAAGCTGAGAAAATAATCATGAGAGAATCTATAATTTATAAGAATGTATCTTAGTTCTACCTGTTTATTTGTGTTTAATACTGTCTAAAACAGTATGGTGAGAAGAGAACTCTTTACATTTTCTGAAATCTTCTGCATAAAAAGTATCGCAAACATATCTCCTGGAGATTTTAAAAACTATTTGGGAATGCTAAATTCTAATGGAGAATTGACATATGTAAAAAAAAAATCAGAAGATTAGTAATATATTATCAAATTAGGAGCTAATTTTAATCTAAAGCATCTGTAAGGGTTTAAATAAACATACAGGGAAAGGAATAATTTATCCTTTGGATATCTTGTACGTAATTTAAAAACACTGCTCCTCCATCTAGGCAGAGATAGCAGTTGCAGTATTTGAAGCTTATAATGGTGATCCTTTGTTGTTCCCCCTGAATTTGTTTCTTTGTTCTTTATGTTTTCATCATAATTTTGTCTCAGAGATGCTGCAAAGATACTGCCCACTAATAATAAAATTGTTAATATTAAAATAAAATGTTTTTCAGAAAAGGTCACAGCATTTTCAATCAGTTCCATAAGACCTGCTTAATTCTGAATATAATATTGAGCAAAAATAAGGCTAGGAAAGAACATACGTATGTTGTTCTTAAAAGCAATCAAACAAGATTTAAGTAAGGACCTTCAACTGATTAACACTTTTGTCTAGTAGTGGGTATTTTTTGCATTCTGGTGCTCACAAAAGGTCTGCTATCAAGCAGACCGAAACCTGGGTCACTGCTTTCTTTACATACTTTGTTTCTTCTTGATCAATATGAAAGGTTTCCATACGAGTCAGATCAAAATAAAAGTGCAGTTTCCTGGTCTGGGCAGCAGGGCCACGTTTTGCTGCAGGGGATACAGTCTCATCATCACAGCCCAGCTCTAAAGAGGTGATGCGGGCCCAGACTGTAATTCCCATAGGAAAGTGCATCAGGAAAAGACAGCCTTCCATAGAGGCATTTAGGGGGTTCAGAATCAACTAGTATAATTCATACAATTCATTCCCATAAGGTATACTTATTTTTCTAAAATCTGTATGTCAATATTATCACACAGACTAATAAGTCATATTTCTAAGGCAAAAAAATCTAGGTGACAGTGTATAGAAAAAACTGGTTCAAGGCAAGATTTTTAACAAGATGCATAAAGCAACTTATTCCAAAGGTTCATACACAAGAGATTCCTAAAAAGTTTCCTTTGTTGTTTCTGGGACTACCATCTTAAAAGATTACATGATGCATGATATATAAAGTCCAATTTATCCCACCTAGATATGGGATAATTGTTATAAAATGATAAATGTTAATAATAAAAATTGTTATAAATTGTAAAAGTGTTGAAAATATATTTCAATTCATATTGAAACTGCCTCAGAGGTAAATGGTGTTTAGTTCCAGAACTGCGGTTTATACCCATTTCTGGTCATAATACTTATTTTAATTTGAAATTATAAAACTTACAGAGATGTTGAAGAACATAGAATCTGGATTATATACAGTAGTCTGGAGTATTTTTCCTGAATAGTCTTTTATTTTTAACATTTCTGGTGCTTCATGGATACCTGTAAAATTAAAAAAAAAAATTAAAAAAAGATTATTCCACTTTTTATTTTCCCCAGATATATTTAATGCATCTAATGTAGTTTTTGGTTTCACAGACAGATAGGGAGTAAGAATTAGTTGGAGGGGGGTGTTTTGGTTTATTTTTTGTTCTATCTTTTCCCCTAACTGATTCCTGTGAGGCACCTGAGCACTGTCTCCTGTTAGGTGACAGATTACATTAACCACTGACAGAGGCATTTGGGATTGTTTGGAATCCTGTCTCTAATACAATGCTCAAGGATCAGTAGTGCAAGCTGCTAACTGTAAGAGATTGTCCAAATGTATAAAGTGAAGCATCATGAGAAAGAGAATAAAATCCCAGCATGTCATGCAGGGTCCTTACCCGAGTCACCATTCATATGCTCCAGTTCAATCTGATCAAGCACTATCAGTGCTGGACACTCTTGAGACCCACTACAAAACAAGTCCAAATTCCTTGCAGGCAGCTGTAGATGCTGTTCATAGTGACGGAGATTTCAGTAGCCATGGACTTGTATCTTTGGGTCAGCAGCTGGCTCAGGATGCTATGAAAGCTGGGCGGTTCATGCTCTAGGAAGTCCAATACTGGAGGGTGAGCTGGATAAACAGTCTAACACCCCACTCATTTGACAGATGTAGAATATAAACAGCAGCAGGTGTCAGATGCATTCCTCACATTCTTGCAGCAAGGCATGGAAAATTTGTGGGTCTGATTTTTTCCTCACTTCCATTTGTTGCCTATAGACTTTGGGCATTTCCTGATTTTTGTTAGCCTGCATAGGTGTTTGAGGCTCACTGATTTCAAGACATTCTCTAGTATTTCAAACATGTGGTACGATAGCCATTCAATTTAATGCATATGGATGGGGACAACAGAACTGACAGCTGCCAATAGGCATTTGTCGAGGTCCTCTGAAACTGGAGACACTGCTACCCTAGACTCCTGATCACCTAAATATCTTACAGTGCTTTGTAGGCATGAGAGAATTCTAGGGCAACTAGAGATAAAGGAAAACAAGACTAATTCCAGCCAGTAAAGCTGCAGCCTTGATCCCTTCCTGCTTTCCTCTGTGCTTCTCAATTCTCATAATCCCAAATCATTGGGATTATGATTTATGCTTTCCTGTTACCTTTTATATATCACATGGACCAGCACTAAATGCCTTCCCTGACCTTCTCACCTAGGAAACCATGGATCCAATCATGCTCATCTCCCTCCTTCAGCTCATCTTCCTCCTTCACCCATGCAGCTGCCCTTTTTCTATCTTCACTGCATTTCTCCTAACTCCTTTCAGCACACCCAAATGATTTGTGCTTAGGTTATGTTCTCACCGGCCATTCTGCTCATACCTATTACTAGTTTGAAATCTCTGCTTTACCATGTCCCCTGCTATAGGACTAATCTCTACACTCACAAGGTCCTACACAACTTGGTTTCCTCCTCAAGCCAAATACATTCTCAGTGTTTTTGCTGTCCCTCTCCTTGCTGTTTTATACTGCCTTGAAAGCATTCCCTTATCAATCAGCATGTATCAGCCTCTGCTTTATCCCATGTATAGTGCCCTTTACTTCTTCACATTGCAAATGTTGTTCTCAGTTTTCCCAGGAAGTGACTTTTTGGGAATTCCTGCACACAGCCTTGTCATTTAGTTCAGTCCAGACTCTTTGTAGGCAAGAGCAAAAAGATTCCTGATAATATTTCAAAACAACTGTATAGAGAATCCACTGTAACCACGAGCTATGGTGAAAGCATGGACACAAGAAAAGTAACAGTATGGGGGAAAAGGGATGCTTTTCTTAGAGTAATACTCAGAAAGATTTCTGGGTTCTGTTATTATGCAATGACCTTTAAAGAACGTGATTCCTGGTTTCACTGTAATTACAGGGTTTTGCCATGGATTCATTGGGGTCAAAATTATACTGTAATTTCAGATTTCAGATTATCCTTATCTTTGACTTCCTTTGGTTGACTTCAGTAACTGTGACAAAATAAGGAAATGGCAGATTTCTAATGGACCTGAAATGCTTAAGTTGGAAACATATTTGAAGCATTGTAATTAGATACTTCTTTCTTAGAACCTGGAATTTAAGTTGTATATTGTTATATGGCTACATTTAAAGGAAAACCTTTTCTGGTTATTTCAGGAATTCATTAATTTTAATCCCTGATTGTGGTTTGCAATGTCTCCTTTATAGTCTAATTCAAGAACAATTTTCCTTGAACAGTTCTCACTCTAATGCTGGTGGGTGTCTGGCCAGGTACCAGAATTTAGCTTAGAGACAGTAATTTTCATACTTCTCCTTTATTTCTTACCTTCTCTGTATGGTCTGAGAAAGCTGAAAATCAAGATGTTTTCTCAGCCAAGGTACAGTTGCATTCAGCTTGAGATGACTTATTAGCACGCTTTGTATACAATTCAGGAATCTGTGGAGAGGCCATGAAAACTGATTTTAGCTCAGTTTCTTGACTAAATCCTGAATATAAGATTTTACATAAGTTATGATCAAACCAATGTAACTATCCCTATGTGGTGTAGGTGATTTCAAAATAATATCTGTACAAGTCAGTCAGATACTGGCAGATACCAGGCCAAAAACTTTATTTTTTTTTAATCAGGGAAAATATTAAAATCTTGGGATTTTTCAAAGAAACTGATTTTAAAAAAAAACCAACAAAAAAAAAGGTTTTCAGACTTACAAAATGCTTTTGTTAAGATTTAAAAATGTCATCTGTACTTTATTGTTTCCACTAATATTACAACATCAAAAAATTCCGACCTTTAAAATTTCAGCAATTTTCTGTCAAAATGTTGACGGCATTCTTTGTTTTTATAAGACAAGATTTTCCAGCAGAAAATTGTTCCATTAGGGAAGAAAAATGAACTGTCTGAAATTCCTAAAAGACCCTTTGGAAACTAAAAAAGTCCAGTGCTGGATGGATACAACTCCCCCTGCCCAAACCAAGGAGGAGAATGTAAGACAAGGGGGGAAAAAAGAACCTCTGCCATCTTCTTACTTCTAAGTGCTGGAGAGAATACCACTGTTTGCATGGGCCTTTCCCCTTAGTAGCGTGGAAGTAAAAAATAAAGGCAGATGCATACTGTGGCCAAGGGCATAAGCAGTGAGTCCAGAGCCTACTGGTACTAAGGGAGCTCTTTGGGGAGGATGGTCTTGCAGAAGCTCCTCTTCTGTCCGGGTGAATTTCTGGCCTAAGCAACTGCTTTCTGTACTTATGCCAAAGCCCAGCTCTGCCTGAATGATCCAGCTGCTCACCTGAGATTTCCTTTAGACTGCCCTACCTTATCTCATTGCCAATGGTTCTATTTCTTTAGACTCACAATACGGTGACAAACAATCTAATGGGCCTTTCCCTTTCCTGGGACAAGCAGAAAGTGAACCCGTGCTTTAGTTGTTAGGAAGTGTCTATAAAGAGATTTAAAGTTTAGAAACCTTTTGTAGTGTAGGGAAAAGCCAGGAACATAGAGAGGCGGGTATGAGTTAACAAACCACCTGTGAGCACATGCTACATGACATTTCTTCACAGAGGAACCACAAAATTTCTACTGCTTGTTGGTATGGTGTCAACTCTGTGTTAACTTTTTAGATTTATTAACACACAAAATAAAGATATGTTTAAAAGTCTCAATTTGAAAGTTTTGATTAAAAAGCTACTTTTTCCCATATGTCTTACAATTTCAGAATTATCATGACTGGCACACTATGCCACTTGTTTTAACAACAGTGTTTTGGGAGGGGAAGAGCTAGGTTTACAGATATCCTCGCCTGTCTATTTTAACTCATGACATCTTATCAGTACCTCTGCCAGTGGCGATGAGAATAGATTTGAAGTGGAAAGTCTGCCACAGGTGCTTTCCTCATTAATGACTATGATTTAAACATTTACAATGAAGTTACCTGATTTTATATTTCAATTCCTGTTCTATCCCATTGTCTATCCTCTCTGTTAATAATTCATACCATCACATCCTTCAGAGCCTGATATAAAAATGCGTATCCTCCAATCATGTGTAACCAAAAGGTCTTACTTGAAAGAAAATAGGCTGCAGTAAGCACACACCACTAAATTGTCCTGTCTGTACAATCTGCTTTTTGAAATACTGATTATTAAAGAATGTTGCAGAAAAAGAAAGAACACTGTGTATGAAATGAATGATGGTAAAATAATTCATTTTAAGATACATTCAATAACCATTAAACTATTAGAAAATACTTACTTTTGAATCCTCATGATAATTTCTCGGGTTTAGTCTGCTGGTATCTGCATTATAAATGTTTTCACCAAGTGGAATACCTTTTCTTTGTTCAGATACAAGTCTGTAGTATACCTGCATGATAAGACAGAGAAATATAGATTAAGATTATATTTATTGTGCAGAACAAATGATAAAAAGTTATTCTTAGTGTCAGAATAATGGACACCCTGTGCAGAGAATGGATTGAGAGCAGTGCTGAGAAGGACCTGGGGGTGCTAGTCAACCAAAAGCTCAACATGGCCCTACAGTATGCTCTTGCAGCCCAGAAAACCAACCGTATCCTGGACTGCATCAAAAGAAGCATGGCCAGCAGGTTGAAGGAGGTGGTTCTCACCCTCTACTTGGCTCTTGTGAGACTCCACCTGGAGCACTGCATGGAGACCGCAACATACGAAGGACACGGACCTGTTGGAGCGAGTCCAGAGGAGGGCCACGAAGATGATCAGAGAGCTGGAGCACCTCTCCTATGGAGACAGGCTGAGAGGGCTAGTATTGTTCAGCCTGGAGAAGAGAAGGCTCCAGGCAGACCTTATAGCAACCTTTCAATACTTAAAGGGGGAGGGCTTATAAGAAAGTTGGGGACAGACTTTTTAGTAGGGCCTGTAGTGATAGGACAAGGGTTAGTGGTTTTAAACTAAAGGAGGATAGGTTTAGATTAGGTATAAGGAGGAAATTCTTTATTGTGAGGGTGGTGAGGCACTGGCACAGGCTGCCCAGAGCAGCTGTGGATGCCCCATCCCTGGCAGTGTTCAAGGCCAGGCTGGATGGGGCTTTGAGCAACCTGGTCTAGTGGAAGGTGTCCCTGCCTGTGGCAGGGGAATTGGAACTAGATGACCTTTCAGGTCCCTTCCAACCCAAACCATTCTGTGATAATACAACAGAGAAAGAGAAACTGTATGGTATTAAACTCCAAAGCACACAAAACAAAGCAAGTCTATCTATATCAAATATTTCAGTTCTCAGGAAGTCCTTCAGAGAAAAAGAACTATGTTTTCTTTTTCATTCTTAGCAGTTACCTCAGCAGTGACAACTTACTATTCTAGGCACACTAAGTGTTTACTATGAATGCTCATATGAATTATGTCATTTAATACATGGCCATGATTTCTTGACTGGGTCCTTCAGACTCATGATTTTCAGGTGATCTTTCACCTCTACCTGACAGTGCTCAGAAACTATGTTCAGAAAATATCAGATGCTTTCAGTTCACTGTAACTGAACGCTAGAGATCTTTAGTGTGTGTGTTACTTTTATAGGCTTGTCTTAAGTTTAAACCAAAGAGACGAACAGAGTGTATGTCTTATTTAGGCAATGAAACCAGAAATACAAGTTTAATATGAGATACAAGTTCTGTTAATCAGTTGCATTTTAAACACAGGGCATATGTTATTTTATAGTACATTAAACTCAAGACCATACATTTCACAAAATGAAACAAACTTGTTAGCAAAAGAAATCTTCAGCCATTTAAACAGGAGATGTTTATGGAATGACAATTAAATAGTACTTTTCTAATAGTAGTACAGTGAATGGTATCAGAACTGGGAACTGTGCTGTTTCTCACCTCCAGCTATCTCTGTTCAGATCTTTCATAGCAGGAGAACTTAAGGATCCTGAGAGAAATTTTTTTTTTTTTTTTTTTTTTACACAAACCACTGTACTGAAAATAAAACCCCTGGGAGGTCATGGGGTTACATGGAAAGTAGCAGTTTAATTTAGTCAACCTAAAAAGCAAAAGGCGTATTTTAGCTTACATTAAAAGTAGACTCATTTTACGCACTTTTTCAATCTAGTGTCCGATGTTGTACGTTGATTTATTTCTGCATGATGCATTCTCACTATTGAAATTGTAAGGCTGTTGTTGACAACTTTGTCAGACAAACATGCATGTAAATATACACATGGTCCCGGTTCTTTTGCAAAAATGAATGCATAAGGTAGGAAGTCCTTCCCATTCCATATCAATTCCTAGGCACCACCTAATGGCTGCTTAGCTTTCTTACCAGCAGTTCTTTTAGGAGAGGAAAACCATTTTCACCTTTTTGATCTTTCTGTAGCCACAGTTTAGCAGTCATTGGAACTGGAGAAATGTAATGAATTGTCTTCCCACGTACGCTGCCACTCTTCAGTGTTATAATATATCCTACCATAACACAAATACATGAGGGTCCTGGGATAATTATAGCTATCGTAGATTTACCCTATAGGTAGTTATGTTGTGAAAATAAATTAGTACTCCCAAACCAGAGATAGCTATTTAAAAGAATGTAGTAAATATCACTTTTCACTGAGAGATATATCTGTATTGCAAAGTTTGCTCCTTCTGCCAACTAACCTGGTGCAAGAGTATAAAGGGACTGGTTTGATTTTGTTTATCTCGTAGCCACTCATTTCAAAACAGGCTTTCTCCCTTTATAATACTCCTACAGTAATGATCAGAAGATCATTTAATTGATCCGTCTTTTTCCTAGGAATGGCCTCATAGCAGAATGTGCTTAGTGAGGTGTCTTTGAAGAATTCATGGTTCTACTTTTAATGTAACAAAGCCCGGTTTTGTTAGGTTTTAGTCTATGTAACTAAATGCCATCCTTATACTGGAGTACTTGGTGGAAGCGGTTGCCAATTATGAATTAGTAAAACTGATAACAGAAACAATGCGGACAAGTACGGTACAAGCAGATCACTGCCACGCACTATTAGCGCTGATGTTATTTATGGGCTTGTGTATTTTTAGCTACTGGCAATGCCTGCCACAGTAGAGGGGTGGCAGATACAAACAGAAAGAATACTTTGAAAAGGATGTTATTTTTATACTGAACTTCTCATATTGCTCAACTGATGTTGCCTCAGTATGACACTGAACACAGTCAAAGAAAAAGTGGCTGTCACAAGACTGTAAGAACAGCCAGACTGGTCAGAGCAATGAACCATCTATTTCAGCTTTCTGTACAGTGAGCAGTTGTGACTGCTCAGAAAACATGTGCAAGAAACAGGGTAATACAAAGCAGTCCTTATTTCTGACAATCACTTGTTAAAGCTTTTTGGACCATTGAATTCAATAGCAAACAGTGGACATAGCCTCTATATATTTGTCTATTCCCTTTCTAAACCCATCTATACTTTTGGTTTCCAAAGCATCCTCTAGCAATGAGTTCAGCTATTCAATTAAGCAACATGTAAAAAAAAGTGTTTTGTTTGTTTCAATTTACTAGATAGCTTTTCCACTACTGAGAAACAATGAAACACCATCTTTATATCACTGATTCTATGTCCTAGCTACCTTTAACAATCTCTTTTCCGTGAAGGAATGTCCTGTTCAGTTTCCCTTGTATAAAACCTAATTGTTTCTGATCACTCCTGTTTAACTTCTCTGTGTTTTATCTAATGCTACTACATTGGTCTTTTTGATGAATGACCAGAAGCAGATGCATTTGAAATTTGAGATCGATACAATAGCATCATGTTTTCCTCTTTTATTCTGTTCATTTCACAAGCAAATAATTGTAATATTCAGTTTGTCTTTTCTTGCCACAGAGCATGGTGCTGCCTATCCAAATAACTCCGAAATCCTTTTTATAAGGTAACAGCTAAGAGCTCCCTGTTTTGTATTTTTCTTTTAAGTGCATTTGTTTGCATTTGTTAAGCATGCATTATACAAGAGGTTTCACTATCTGGCTGCTCAGCATTGGTTAAAACTTTCTTCAACTCCTTGCTGTCTGCTTTAGTTATGACTTTGCTGCACAACTTTTTATCTTACCCAAACTTTCCTGCTTCAGTATACACCTTTTCGTTGTCATTTGTGAATTGCTTGTACAGAAGGATCTGGACCTCTGTAGATCCACTGGTACTCCACTGGATATTTTCTTTATTATTTGTTAAATAAAAGGTATTTTGAATTAAGAAATCTAAAGTGCTGAAGCTGCTAAATAGCAGAACCAGGCCTTGTCCATTGTATAGCCCTAATCCAAAGCTGGTTTAAAAATCAGTCAAGTTAATCAGTAGGAGAATAGAGAAACAATAGATGATCACTTTGTATACACAGGTGCTCTCAGAAACACAGGTGGTTTTAGAAAAATTAGTATATGTGAATAGGAATTGCTTGTTCAAAGACTAAGTGTGCTTGAAGGATTGTGTGAGTTAAAGCAGGCAAGAAAGAAGGTTATGATCCGAGGAGGACCTTGGAAATGAGGCAGAGACTGGAACCGAATAGATGAATCCACTGGGACAGAGTCAGGTGATGGATTCGCAGGACTGACAAGACCAAAGGAAACTTCTAAAAACTTCAGACATTGACTAATAATTTGATAAGTATATATAAGCTGTGCTGCATCCCTTTGTTCTCTGTCATTTACTGAGGTGGCAGCCCAACTCTGAGTTGTGATTAAAGCAAGCCTAGGGGTACCCACGTCTGTGTGAATTTTTCCTTTAACATTATTTGTGAAAAATGATCATTTACTCCGATTTCCTGTCTGGTTGCTAGCCCATGGATGAACTTTGCTCCTGTTCCATGACAGCTTAGTTTCTTTGAGAGCTTTTAGTAAGGTACCTTTCTCAAAGAAGCATTTTACAATCCAAATATGCAAGAATCACTACCTCAGCCTCATGGCTGCTACATTTGTTACACAACTTCCTTTCTCAAAATCCATGTTGATTCTTCCCTCATATTTTAATTTATTCAAATTTCTACTAGTTCTATTTTATAGTAATTTCAATCAGTTTGCCACCCAAGAAAGTCAGACTTTGGGTATTGTAATTCCTCAGATCACCCCTGAAGTAGTTTTTAGAAACTGGTGGCATGTCTATCATCTTCGGCTCTTCTGACTGATTGAAATCATAGGTTACACACCACAATTTTCAAGTGAGGAAATTCACATTCAAAATTCTTGAATGACCATTCTAGGCACTGGCAGTTATTTACTATTTTTTTGGACTGATTTGTTCTACAACTTTGACTAATGACATCTCAATGTGAGAGAGTTCTCTTATCATTTTCCAGTTCTTGAAATTTCCCATTGCCCACCCAAGACTTCCCTGCTATACCAAGGTAGTTCCCATTCCATCAGAAGACATTCTTCAAAGATTGATCTCACCCAATGCCTACAGTTTGACCACCTTCAATCTTTCTGAACCACATCTCACGAGATATTTATAATAATTAAATGCACACCTCTATGTAATCAAATAGGAAAAGGACTCCAAACTGAGAAAATTCAGAAAGAAACTGGCTGTTTAGAGAATGATATGAAGGAACTGCAACAAGTAATAACAAAGAAACAAGAGTGAACCAAAAACAGAAGAAGAAGGTATTCCTACCTAAAGTTTCATATACCATAAAAATTTTTTAAATAATGTTCATTATGTAGAGGAATGCTTTGTGATATATATTAATGTTCTATCCAAGGACTGAGGAAGACGACTGGGAAATTTCAGTAAAATTTTACATAATTATTTTTACACTACATAAATAAATGATTACTTTTCCAGGCTCAATCTAAAGATAACTCCCCCATTTACCAAAACTGTTCAGAATAAAATAATGCTGTACTTGAATAACCATTCAGAGTAAAAGAATGGTGGAAGCACAGCCATTGATCAAAATTAATTGTCTACCCTTACCGGCTTGTAATGTTTGCTGCAAACAGAATTCCAGCGTGTAACTATCCATTTCATCCCAGTCCTCTTTTGCATTCACTTCCAGTGGTGGTGGATTGCCAACAACAAAGTTCATTAATTGTATTTGAAACATTGGATAGGCTGTGAAATTGAGCAAGAAAGCAAAGGTGCATAATCAGTACTCCATAGTTGAAAATCCCAAGGGAAGAAAATAAATAAATTATTTCAGATTTTAGAACTTACTTCCACTCAGAACTGTGTGAATGGAATAGGGAAATTTTCTTCATCATAACTCTGTGTGTATTCCCTCCACAACACCACTAACAGCTTCTTTGGCAGTTTGGCTGACTGGCTAACTAGTCCTTTATTGTATTGTAGCCAAGCACAATGAAGGTAACTGTGGAAGCATATTTGACTTTTTTGGCTGTAGCCTTTCCATCTCCACTTATTTCACACTGTAAAATCTGTACAAAGTGTTGATTTAAAAATTTTCTTTCTGACTTCCACTGCTTTGAGCTTTCCAGCCCTTGGGTTTAATTCTTTCTTATAAGCCAGCTCCCTCCTTACTTCTGTTGTTTCTTTTTTTAGCACACACCCCCCCCCCACATGCACTTCTTTTTAAGTTTATCCACGTTAGTGCATGGAAATAAATACATGCAAGTGTAAAGGAAGCTCTCTTTACGCCTGGCTTTCTTTGGGATGAGGAGGAGAACTGGAAAAAGATAAAACCCATGGATTGAGATAAGAACAGTTTAATAACTGAAATAAAGCAAAACAATAACAGAAACAATAATAATTTTAATGAAAAGGAGAGGAATAGAGAGGAACAAAGCCCAAAGGAAAAAAAAAAAGTGATGTAGAATGCAATTGCTCACCACATACTGACCAATGTCCAGCCAGTTCCTGAGCAGCAATCAGCAGCCAGTTCCCCCCAGTTTATATACTGAGCATGATGTTCTATGGTATTGAATATCCCTTTGGTTAGTTTGGGTCAGCTGTCCTGACCAGCTTCTTGTGCACTTGCTCATTGGCAGAGCATGGGGTTGTTTTTTTCTTTGCTTCTATTCTATTAATTTGACTTATTCAATGATCTGCTAAGGACCAACCATTTAAGTTGTATCTGTGATTCAGGAGCAGTAACTACGTCCACATGCAATAGAAAATTAATAATCATTTTAAAAATAAATCATTTAGCTTTACTTTAAATGCCTTTATATTTGTATGTTTTTAATTTGAAAATTGTCAAAAGCAATTTTTCTTTGATAAAAACAAAGAGTCATATGTATAGCCCAATTAAATCAACAGAATGGTGCCCATTTCTCAAATTAACTTTGAGACACTGAATCAAAATTGCAGATAAACATATAGACTTTACATTTATAGCTAGCTTATGACTTTAAATTTGGCCAGTGCTAGGTATTTGACAAAAGATAACAATGTATGGACATTGCCAAATTGAAAGAGACTTAAAAAAATTCATAACAGCCAAACTAAAGCACTTTTATATCTCGGTAGAAGAGACAAGAGAGACAGAATGTGGTTAAGATTCACTTTTGGCTGAATATAAGCATTTAGAATATATTTTCCAGGTAACTGGTTTTGAAAATAAGGAAAAAATATTTTAGTAGACATACCTAAAGTTTAAATTTGCTGAGATTATTGGGCTGTGCAAAGTCACACAAACTAGCTAATGGCCATTTCATGTATTGCATACAAACTATATGCTTAAAAAAGAACTAAATGCTAAATCTCTTACCTAAATATAAAGGGACTGCTCTGAATCTGAAAGCGTAGGTTGTGTTCAGGTCCAAGTATTTAATACTATTCTTTGCTATGTTATTGTAGTCTTGCATAAACTATCTGCACTCTTTTAAATTCAGGTCCCATTTTTTTTCCATTTATAGTACCGAAGTCATGCAAGAACCATTGCTTGGATACAAAGCTTCTGTCAAAAGGCACCTTTTCAGGCATGGTGGGCTCTGCTATAGCAGTTTTACTGTCGAGAATTCTTGTGATTAGGAAGCTACTTTTCCCTGGAATCACTACCTTTTTCATATGAGTGTTTCTAAATGAATTTTTACCTACGGAAAGCAAAGCAAAGAGTTAAAGTTTGCTTGTAAAACGAGACACTAAGGTTCTTGGCCTAAGCACTGGCTGAAAGGGACTCAGAAAGACATAAAAAGCCCCCAGTTTATGCTTAATACCTCTTGTGTCCAAAGAACATATATTTGTATGTACATGATAATGAAATACCAGGCTCAGTTACTAATTTTTTCTCTTAGTTGAACCAATATGCCTACTAAATTCAGCTTACTTCAGAAAGACAGACAATATAGTTTTGACTTTCAGATTCTTTTTATCTAAAGTCAACACATTTTCATCCTCTAATTTGTAGCTCACTGAGTGATTTCTACTGCAGCCAACAGAGAGAGATGAAGCAAATGGATGGAGAAATGATTCTTCCACTCCTGTCTTACCATACTAAGATGTAAAACGCTACAATATTGCTGAAGGTGATTAAAATGCAGGCAGCTTTGAACTGTAGTGGATTTTGCTTCCATAAGGTCTTGAAGTAATTTGTGAGCTCATAAAAAATATTGGAGTGCTAATAATCACCTGGTAATTGGTAACATCTTAATATACTATAATGATTTCTAAAATTATTATATCACTGTGTTCATAGCATGTCACAACTAAAAAGAAAATAATATGTACAGGCCTATTTATTTATAGACAGCTATAACCACATTTATATGCATGCTTGGAATAAGGGGAAAATCTTTATGAATTGAAATTGTTATAATTTCAGAAGCTTATACAAGCTCAGCAGAAATGTGAGGCAGGAGCTGCTACTCACAGGGCAACAGCTTTTGGCATCCTTTGCGATTCATAACAAGACCAGGCTGCTTGTAGCATGCTGGGCTTTGTGGTGATAGGATTTATCAAGGACTTCTGTAAGCTACCTATTACTATCGCTCAGGGAAGGCAAAGCCGTAAGCGGCACAGCCACTGATGTACATTGACTTCTGGACTCAGCAGGGACTTTGGCAGTTCAGATGTGTGACCAACGAGCACACCCCTGCAGTGGGGGAGAGCTCAGAGAGGGGCAAAACCCAGTGAGTTCAGGGAAAAGCGTAAAATAAAGCAAACTGAACTTGCCTCAATACCAGGTAGACTGGAGGGTAGCCTTGGTTTTAGTTAAGATAGCTGTATCAGTGAATCATCAGGTTCTCCGAAACTGTTAAAAAAGAATAATGTCTTTGTGAGCTGGCCAGACCACCATGCAGGATGGGTGGGGGGCAGCATATAGGTAGCTCAGACCAACAGGAAGCATCAAAATTCAACAAATAACAAACTTTGAAGGGAGCAATGGGCTTGAGCTGGCTTCAATCCACTTCTTCCTTCCAGGTGACTGGGTGTGCCCAGCGTCATGACAGAAAGCATACAGAGACCAGTAACAAGAATCACATCTACATCGAGATTCAACTACAGTTGAATATTGCAATATTCAACTTGCTATATTGTGTTTGTGTTGGGATTTCAGTTCATTGCTGTATCACTGTGCTAAATCAAACCTTCATGTAATGGCAAATATATATATATAAAAAAAATTTATATTAAACATTAAACCACCATCATGTGGACTATCTAAAAGAACCTGATCAGAGAGTATTGGACTCTGACAAACTGCCAAGAAAAAAATTTTGCTTCTGTAAGGTGTAGAATCTTTTGAATCCTGCTGAGTTCAGAACTGAGGAGAAGCTGTGATCTGGGAGCTGCTGCTAATTGTCAGAGACGTGAAATACTTTGCATCTGCTAAGGGCAATGGTTTTTTAGCTAGTCTGTTCTCCAGCAGTTGCATTTCATACGGAGCTTCCCCTCACACAAAGAAGCGGTGTGCCTATTTAGCATAGGAAATAGTAGTATTACAATGCAGGATTGCAGTTTGCTGTTTGAAATAAGAAGGAACATATTAATAACACTTTCACTGTAACAAATTAATGATTCATGATCAAATGCATCTGCAGTTTACCAGGACTAGAAATGTGAAGTGTAACACTAGTGTCCTTTAAGCCCTTCATAACAGTTGATGTATGTTTTATGCATTTTCCTTCAGATTCAATGGAAAATTTCTCCAGAACATTTTTAATCACAGAGGATAAATAACACAAAGAATGTCCCAGTGGGAAATCACTGACTACCAGAGCTGCTCCAACTGGCCTATAACAACAAGTATAATTTTCTTATTGTGTTGGATATCTTTCACACTATTTTTACAAATTCTAAAGAAAAACTCTCCAAAGTCAAAGCGAATTGGCAAATAACAGATGTAGATGCCAGGTGACTGGCACAGATGAAATGCCATTTGAAAGTAGGTCCTCATAATGCTACCAACTGGTGGGACAAGCTTAGATTATTTAATTGTATGCCCTTTGCCTGCCTGCTGAAAAAGACAGACTCATTACTTGCCTTCCTTCTAGCAAACAGAGTTCATGTGGCTTTGTCCATGTGTATTCTACAGGTATTGGCAGAGTTACTGGCAGAAGGTGCTGAGCTGTTCAATGAGTGAAACACAGCTTCATCAAATTCAAACTAAGAAAACACACTAAAATTACTTATTGTCTGTCTATATGCATATACGTAGGTATGATACACACATGCACATACACACAGAACACAGCTTCCATAATCTCTCTCTCTTAAGGGAGTACTCATAAGAAACAGCAGAAGTTACTTTTCCTTTGATAAAATACACAGTAATTTGCCTTGTGGCCTCTGAAAGAGCTGTTCTGGAGCACACATTCACGCAAAGTGGCACACACTTGACTGAAATTGCCTGGTCCTTAAATAAGTCAGTAAAGGCAGTGAAAAATGTTAGAAATTTCTGTACAATGACATCTGAGATGTACAAAACAATCATTTCTTCAGAAATCTGTAGTTTGGGGAAGACAATAGATGTGGGTATTTGTTACTTTAATGTGACAGAATTCCTTAAAAATAAAACCCAAAAGCTGTAAAATGTTACAGAGAAGGTTAGGTTGTGGTACACACATAAACTTTATGGAAGACAGAACATGGTGGAGAAGTAGTGTTGATAGACCACAAAGTTTTTACTTTGTTTACACATGAATCAGTGGTTGAATATATGCCGTATGGGAATGAATACCCTACCTCCCCCTCCATGCTTCTTCCCATCTCCACCTACCTATAAAAGTTTGGAGTATAGCTAACAACTGATACAGCTAGAGAGAAAGATAGAATGGATCAGCTTAACAGTGGACACACTTGAAGAATCACTTCACATAGATCCTGTGTTTGTGAATCCAATGAACTCTTGTGGAAGAGAAATACATATTTAGTAAACAAGGATAAGAAAAGTAGATAGACGCAAGACAGGTGGAAACTGTAGAGTGTCCATGTATTGGAAATTTTACTATTATGCAGCTTCTGAGAATAGTTAAATGATTTCTTAAAAAGGGGTAGCTAAGGATATGAATCTCTTGCATTTGACTGATATCTCTTGCAATACTTGTCAAACTGATTTTGTCAGTGGGTATGATAGGTTATTAGAAGTGGTGGTAACCTAAGAGATTTTCTCAAGTACTGTTGCTACTAATAATCTGCCATACTCACTGATGCTATTTAACTTCTGTTTCTCATTGGGTGTTTCTGAACATCTGTTTCTGAACTTCTATAAGCTAATAATAAGAAGAGACAACTTTAGGACTGATTACAGAACTGTTTTGCTTTGACTGAGTTGCCTAAATACTCAAAAAGTAAGACAGAGTCTCTAACTTTAAGCTATATGGCATCTATTACTTCTTGAACTCATCTAGGAAAGGATCTCCTGACTCTTCCAGACTTCTGTATGAATCACATCAGTGACTAAGGAATCTATGAATCCTTAGAACTAGAAATTGCAATAGTGATGTCATCAACAGTGAGCTAAACGCAGAACCAATAGTTTGTGCTAATAGGCTGTGCCCCTGCCTTCAGAACTTGTTCCCGTCAAAGCAGAGGTGACAATCATCAGTGCAGTCAGACCATTTTGTACTGTTAACTGTGCATGCAAATACAAGGAAATAATTTGTACTGTTAGTCTGAAGGAGGATTCTTCTTTAGACGTCAGAACAGTGAACCATAGACTTTAACTTCCTTTAACAAGAAATCTATTCATGCAGACCTTAGAGAACTAACACAAGGATCTGTCCTTTGAGATTGAGTGGCAGAAAGACAGTTGGGGGCTGAATAAAATGCCCATGTAAAGAACCACCACATAAAGAACAACCACGTAAAGAAGAACTGCTAAGTACTTTCCACAGAGGGCTCTTCAGAGCTTGATGTATTTCATTACTGGTATATGAGATGTGCTGTATCATCTGAGAAGGTGACTTCTGGCATTTTGAGTATTTTCAGTTGTTTTGGAAAAACAGAAACAGGAGGTTTTGCCATCTCTCTCTGTCTCTGAAAGAAGCCAAATACATTAAGACCCTATTGCCAAGGAGTATGAATGAGCGTTATATTAATTTACAAAATGTAAATGCTGATGTAACTACAAACACTAATGGGTCAGCTGAAAATAAGTCTTGGTCCACTCCTGGCAGTCTCAATGGCAGTCTGCTGGTGTATTGCACCAGTAAACTGCTGATTCAATACACGTTTTCACATAGGAAGACAGCAAGTAATAAACACAGGTTCTACAAACCCCACAACTTTGTACTTCAGGGACTGGATTCATCAGTCCTACATAAAACAATATTCCTACTGAAGACCTATTCTACTTAGTAGTTTTCCAAGAACTACTAACCATGACTCACTCAAATGACTGCTATTTTAACCAGTTTATTTGGTGCTGCTGTCACTCCAACAACCAAGAAAGTGACAAAGGAAGTAATATTTCTAATCTTTGCTGTTAACTACCTGACAATGGTTCTCAACATTCTCTGAGAATTCACAGGGCTTTGGCAAAGTTTTGGATGACTCAGAAATACAACTAGTGGACCCAGTAATAATTGACAATGAACACCATTTTCAATGATACTTCCACAATCAAATTATGCTATTTCACATTTGTTAGAACATTATAGTTTCTAAAACAGCATATCAAAAAAGTAAAAATAGAAATTATGAAGTATTTCAGCAATGACCTTTTGCTAGTTACTGTTCAAAAAGTATTAAATACTAGCATGTTAAGTCTTGATATATCATCATAATCATCTTACTGATACTGTATCATTTGACCATCATTAAAGGTATGTAGTTTTGAGCCCTTGATACCACCATTCCTTCTGGTTGAATTATGCTCAGAAAATATTATTCGCTGCTCAGTGATATATTTTACCACAATACCTGGTCAAATAATTTGTTTACTTCCTAAAAGGTCAGAAAAATAAAATATGGCTATCTTATTTATTCTCCATTTCTAGTATTATAATATATATTAACTTATTTTGATGCCACATAACCCAATCAAAAAACTATTTTCAAGTGGAAATAATAAAATGTATTGGTTTCTATAAAAGCATCTGTTTCCACGCCTTCTAATGGACATCCTGTCCATAGAATAACTATGCTTTTAAAAGTTACATTTATTTGCTCTCAAATGGTAGAATCTATAATACCGTAAATACTTCCTTTTTATAGCAAAGAACTAGCTGAATTGTGTGATTGCTGTCAAAAATCTTTAAATAGTAACCAAGGTATTTCTTTCGACCATTTTCTTGTTGATCATTTGAAGTGTTAGCAAAAATGAAAAGTTCACGGTACAAGGATTGTATTACTGGATGATGGTTGGTACTACTTAAATTGATTCAGCAGGTACGATATTCTGATAATGTCATTATCAGCAGAACACTAACAGTCAGGTGCAGAGTATGCAAAGAGGATTTAGCTATGCCAGTACAGTTAGCAGCATTTTGCCTCACAGGAGGGAGGTTACTTAAAGAGTCCCACAGTCTTTGCATGCAGCATATTTAAGTTCTATTTACTCAAAAATGAATTGGAAAAGAATGAAAAACAAGGTGATGAATGTCACACAATTCTAAGTGTAGTACATATAACGTCTGACTACGCAGAGTTGCAGAGGGATGTCGTGGTATTATGTGACTGATTATAAAAGGGCAGGTGAAATTCAATGTGGATAAGTGAAAATTTGCAAGTCAAATGTAAATTTTCATATACAGTTATGTCTGCCTATGCAGCAGCACTGGGGACCCAGCTGTGCTCCCAGGGCAAAGTGAATGCTCAAAGCCCTCTGCACCAGACAAGTATAGCCTAGCCACATGAGCTGGATTAAAAAGCCTTTTCAAGCATGCTCGGTTTGGAGAGAGCTGTAGAGGGGCTCTAAATACAGAGGTCAGTTCACTCTGTGGTAGAATGGAGACTGGTACTACCAGACTCCTAGTTATCTGTTATCTTAATATTACTCTGAATGCGGAACAGTTGTCACACAATCCAGCTTATACATTTAAAATGTACATACAGTTGATATATATATAACACCCTGGCATTTCTCCATACAATAAAGATATTTTTGATTCAATTTCTTGCACAAACCAAATCTTCTTGAATTTGTGCCCAGTGATAAACTGTTCCTTGCAGATTTAAAGGATATTTTGCAACATTTACTTAAGTTTTTTTAGACAGCTGTCTTCCGCTGGTGTTAAAACATCTACCTTCCTTATTTCCAGCCTATCAGACTTTGACTTCAAAGTAATTAGAAGCAAAGCTCCCACATGGTCATAGTACAAACTGACAACACTTACTGTTAGTTTCAGACCTGGCATATGTTTCCAAGCCTACAAAGAAGAAAAACAGGCAATAAATTAGAGGTACATAATGCACATGAAGGGAAGATAAAAGTCACTCTGCTCAAGCAGATACAGGAGTAGCAGTGAGGTTCAGTACTTCAGTCAGATCTCTTGCTTTGACAGACACCTAAAGAAACACTTTCACAGTTAATTAGCAAGGAGAAGAAAAGAACCTCTTTAAAGCAAATCAAGAAGTGAAAAAAAATAGAATGTTTTTTCTTAAGATACCTCAAAAGATAACACATGCATTGTATCATGCTGCACTGGTCATTGGGGTAGATACTTATGACTAATAAATTCAAGGAGGTTCTACCAGAACAAAGGGCTTTGTGTCTGTATAGTTCTTTATAGGATAGGAAAACCTAGGGCTCAACGCAAAGCATGGCAAAACCAATGGCAAAATTCCCATTGATTTCTGTAATGTTTCACACACAACGTACATCTTGCTAATGCATCAGTACACACCTCCTCCAGTGACATTTATGTATGTACATCTAACTTGATAGGTTTCTTTGTATATTTGAGCAGCAGTGAACAAGGTTTGGATTCTCACAGGACTGTCACTACACAAAAAAAAAAAAAAATTTTACTATCCTTTGTGGCAAACTACAGCACAAAAACATTCAACTAAAATCAGTAGCTCTTGGCCTGGTGAGTCACTGTTGTGTCATAGAAACTGACTTCTAAAGAGTTTTCTTCTTACATTGGCTTACTGTTTCTGCAAGATTAATTAGAAGACAGATAAATTATATAGACGATATCAGGAAAGTATAGATATAAGCCAATTTTATCCAGCACACTACAACAAATGGAACAGGAGAATGGACAGTCTGCCTGTTAAGATTCAGTCCATACAAGGATAATACAGGAGCTATTTGATTACAGTCATCTGCATTCTGCAGCAGATGAACAACAAATATATGGTATATGACTGACACGCTTGCTATGTGCTTTGACGGCCTCTCAGCAAGTAACGAAATGTGACTTCTCATGTTAGCACGATCACATACTACACTTCCCTTGTTTGTCTTTGTAGATCGGTAACAGTGTAATACTTTGCCTGAAGTGAAGCCTGCTGCTCTTCAACTAGGTGAAAGATTGTGTGATTACAAGCTTGATTCTGCCAACTACGCAACTAATAAAATACGGTACTACTACTATACAAATTTTGCCTGTTTTTCATCTATTCTAACCTGGCAGTTCACTCAGAACTTATCAACAGAAAGTATTAATATTCTGTAGAGAACATGTTTAGTGTAAACCAACATTAACAAGGTATGTGTGAAGATTGGTTAATGCAGGAGATTTTTTTGTGTAGTTGTCATGCCTCGCTTCACTGCAAAAGCGAGTTTAAATGTCTCATCTGCCTTAGTGAAGAAAATGCTTTCCCTATCACTCATGAATGTGATTGAATGACTGTACACACGTTTGCTTTTATAATTTTTTCATTTTCCATACTTCTTAAATTGAAAAGAATTGCCTTCATCACTAGATAACCACACCTGTTAAATAAATAGTCACTGCTGAATTATTATGCATACTTACAGGGTAAAGCCACTACAGAGACTGTTTAGCAGTTAATATTTTCTGAAAAGAGTACGTGTCTATTCCATCAAGGGTAAAAGTGCTATTTATTTTAGTAATTGCCTATAAACTACTGTGCATAGACCAAACTGACACAACACAGAACCTTGTTTATCAAAAAAACCAAAACACTTCCTGTTGATTCAAGATTTCTCTGTAGCAAAAAACTATTTTAAAGATAGCTTCTTAGGTAGTCTCTACAAAAATCTAAAATGAAGAATTTCCCCACCGAAGAGGAAAATTGCACTGATGCTGAATAACGATTATTTCAGAAAGTCATGCAATTTAAATGGAACCACTGACAAAGATGGTAGAAACCCTGCAAAAATGTGAATCCAATAATTGAAAAATGCACAAAATGAGCGTAACTAATATTTTTGAGCTCAATTCCACTGAAATCAAGAAGAACTTTGCCAAAACTCTTCTAACAAGATATGAATCATTTACTTCCTTAAAAAAGAAAAAAAGAAAAAAGAAAAGAAAAAAAAAAGAAAGAAAAAGCTTAAGTTACACTCAAATTCAACATTATTTTCTTTGCATACATAGTAATTTCTTCTGTGTTTGTGGAAATGAGATCAGTGGGTAAAAAAACATTCCATGTGGCAAAAACCTGGTGTTTGGAAATACAAATACTGGAAATTTTCTGAGTTCTGATACAGTTAATGTTCTCTTTTATTGTAAACAGCAACCATTAACTTTTCCTGAAAAGAAATAACACATTAAGTAACAATAGCAGAGATAACAGTATAATGGCTATGCAGTTAGTAGACAGGTCACTTAAGCTGAGAATGAATTTAAAGTCAGGAGAAAGCTAACAGTACACATATGTGGGAGAGGGAAAACAGTAAGTGCAGTAAGTGATACAAGTACTCCATGGTCACCTGTAATATTCAAAAAAAGGTATTTTTTCTGTGTTTGGAAGATGAAAAGTTTTTAATAAGAGAGAAGTGCTGTAGCTAAACCAAAAGGGTTGTAGCTGAATCTGTGGGAAGCCTGGAGAAGCAGATTTTCCAGCTGAATCTAAAATTTCATTCAAATAAAAAGGATTGTGCTGATGAAAAAATACTGTCACTTAAATTTTTGGGTCCTGTGCATGGGAAGGAGGAAATAGCACAGAAATAAACCAGAAAAATATATAATTCCTGTTTTACAATTTTTAATGCTTCACTGGCAGAGCTATCAAATTGAAAGACTCTTGGGAAAAATTCTGTCAGGCAGAAGTACAACATAAACCAGAAAAGCATTTGTGTCCTGTAAACCCTTCCTCAATCTTTTCAGACTGAATTTCATCTAATGAAAATATTCTTCTAAGTTCTTGTAAATTGCCCAAATTTAGAAATAGGAAAACTGGTACACAAACAAAGCGATTTGCTTGTACAGTGAAGAAACTTGAGAATAGCACCGAGATCTCCTGGGTTGAAGTGTCTTCCCTAAACTGCTCACTAACATCATGCAACATTCTCAAATACATTAGAATGACAAGTAAGAATGAGCAATTTAATCTAATTTATAAACATAGTACAGATGTGCAAAGCCAGAGAAATTGTCTCTGGCTCTATAACATACCTGAACCATAAAAATACCTATTCTTGTATTTTGCTCATAATCAATTGGAAATGTTATTACTTTTTTGGAAGATGTCCTTGTGTCATTGAGTCCTCCAAGAAGGCAACTTGTCCAACTGAAGAAGAAATCAGAAGTACAAAACTGGGTTGACACCCAAGGGAAAGGAAGCATATTGTTATTAAACTCTGCATGTTGACATTATGAATCGGCTTAAGTGAGAGTTTGCTCCGTTTCTGTATGCCACAGTTAAAATCAGATCCTCAACGTAAACTAGCTCCGTGCCACATACTTACATAAAAGGCACAGAGGTATCAAGGTATAATTAGATTTATTCAAGTCCTGAACTTTACTTGCATAGAAGTTAGCATTCATTTGAAACTATGGCAAACTTTAATCTTTCATCTGGTATCAGCAGATGGAAAACTTGGGAGGTGAAGGTTAAGCAGCCTTTCCTATAGGCATAACAAATGCTTTCCAAGAAAGAGCTGCAGATTAAGGTCCCTGGATCTCCATCTAAGTCCATGCAAAAAGCTACTTGCAACTATCTGGTGCCTCAGTGATCCTAAAAGGACCAGATACTACCTATACCAATAAGTAAGACTATTAGGATACAGTATGAACTAGAATTTATTGATTAAATAATCTGGAAAGCAATTTTTAAACAGCAGTTTTAGATTTATAATCCTGGGATACAGTATGCCAGTATTTATAGTCGAGTAACATTAAAGCTTAAGACTCAGGCAGAGAAATGGTAACAAAATAGGAATCTTAAAATTATTAAGCTATCAGGCAAACTTGTACTATGCAGCATATTGTCCAAGTCAATGTGTTCATTCAAAGTCGCTTTTCTTACCTGGCTCCACATCTTATCTTTGTTGAATGTGACACTAACAACATCCTCTAGAATAAATGAAGCTTTCACTCATCTACCATCTCTTTTTAAAAAGTTGCAGATTATGTGCTAATAAATTTTAAAACAGGGTCTATATAATCTTGTATAATTGGGTGGTTTCGTACATAAACAAATATGAATGCTACAGTCTCTGTTCTGCATACCAGTAGGCACATCCTCTTTTGTATATTTCTGAGCAGTTAGAAGGAACATTAGCACCTCTGTAATGTGTTCTTCGACGCACTGAAACAATAAGAACTATTTTAAAGAAATGAAAAGTACATTTCTGTATATAAGAAAACAGCCATTTAAAGGGAGAAAAGATCCATCTAGTCTAGTATTTGGGCATGGGGAAAGAAGGCAGAAACTCAGATCTGTGCTTGGAGAAATTCTTCAGATTTTTTTCTGCACTGGTCATGATTCTAGTCCTTTCCGATTCATCTCTTTAATGAGACAAGGAATAGTGGTATATGCACAAAGACTGATTTTGGCATAAAAAACCAACAACCATGTACTTGCTGTACAGTGCATGGACACAGACATGCCAACCTCTGCATATGGGATCTCTCAGTGGACTTCACTGACACTTTTGAGAAGAACTTGCGGAGTTCTCAAAAGCTGCTTCCAATCTGTATTGCAAGAGTAGTTATTTTTAATTCAAATGACCACACAAAACAATATTAAGAACCAGAAAATAAGCACTGGTATTAGAAAGTCTTACCTTGCTTGTGAAAAATATGTGTCAAGGATGGGTGACGCTAATGCATCTTTAAAAATACCTGTCTATATACGTAGATTTGTGCACAAGCTATTTTTTTTTTTTAAGACCTGAATATGTTAGATGAACCAGCCGAGAAAGAATCCTCATCTCAGCAATGCAAAGTTTCTCAACGGTCACTTAGCGGCGTTGATGGTTAACAGTAAGTGCTTTTTGCTCTCTGTGCACAAGGCGGTGCTCTTACCATTGGCCGGCCGGACAGGGTGCGTGCGTGGGAGCAGACACCGTGTTGCCGTAGGGAGCACTGTCAGAAAGCGCCTCAGGATTCTCGACATCCAGCTTTTCCATTATCTGTACTGACATGTCAGATTCATAGGTTTCTGTTCCTTTCTCTAGATGCAAGGAGATGTGGAATAATATTAGAAGTAGGAAAATTTTTAAGAGATAAAAATAGCTCTAAAAGTAAAGAAATACTTGGCAATTAAGAATAGAGATGTTAAGGTGAACTAGGGAGTTTGGTCCCCAAATTCTACGCAACTTTAGTGGGATATGAATTCCCTCACAATTTTGAGCTTGAGAAGCTGAAAAAAAAATTAACTTCTGAGTGGACTTCAATACGATTTTTTTTTCCTCTTCCACTTAAATTTAAAAATTTGGTATTTTACCTTCATAGATTTCTCTGTAAACTAGATTATACCATATCCTGGCACTGAAACAATCTTTCTATGAGGAAGAAAAAAATCAGCAAAGTGATTGTATCTTCTCTGACATAAAAATAAATCTATAAATAACACAAGTTTGCTTTCAATAATAGGCAGGCCAAATAAATTATTCATTACCTTTAGATATACCTAGATCACTTAGTTTGACTGATCTCAAGCTTAGAAAGATCGAATCTGGACAGTATGCTAGAAGACCTCCAAGGAAATAGCACATGGATTATTCTCCTAATCAGGAAAGTGAAATGTCTCAACATAAACAGCAGCAGCAGCAACGCCACCCACTGAAGATCTAATTATTCTGATTATACAGAAAATCAAAGCTTTGGTCATGCTGTTGAAAAGCATCCCTTTGCATTCTTACAAGAATATCCACTAGTAACATCCCAGCCAAATTCAAATAGCTGCAAATAAATTCTAGAGTTACAATACAAAGTTGCATTTTTTTAATATTTTGGCTTACCCTAAAATGTGTCTATGTTAAGATGTCGAGCAGTCAAGCTGTTTTGTCCCAAAGAGTTTGAATACTTTCAAACAAATATTCACACATGTAAGGAGATTTGCAAATACATTGAAAACAGATTACACTTCCAGGTTTCTTACCACTTCAAAGCCATGAAGCCTGGCTTTAGAGAACTCCAAGGAATTAAGGAGAAAAATAGCACACAATAAAGACAGCACAAATTCTAATGACAGTAAAAGGGGTTTGCTGGTATCTCTACAGTTTTTCTTGTTCTTTTTTCTATCTCTTTGCTTGTTTCTTTTATCATCAGGTCACAGAGTAATATTGGCATAGAGATTGGCTACAATAATGGAATGTTATCCTTTAATGAGGGGTTATATTGTGGATCTGGTCTTGCTCCTTCTGTGCACAAATATATAGTTCTTGAGGATATGCAGTTGATTTTAATTTTCTGAGTAAACATTTGATAGCTGTCCATCATACAAGCATGATTTCTGTTGTGAAACCTGCACATACCCACTTTAGAGAACTGGAGTCAGTTACATACTTCATTTGGAGTCTTAATTCCAGAAGGATGCCACCACCAGGGAAGCTGCATTAAAAACAGGCTTGGTAGCATTGTTCATTATTAAGATAGTTGAATACAGATTCTTCTAGTAAGAATCACAGAACAGTTCATAAATTTGCCAAACCAGTTATTTGAAGTAAAATTTTCCTTACAATCTTTCTGTCTCAGGCTGACACTTCCAAAATTTGGAAAATAATGGCTAAGTTAAGCGGTCTCCAAGGATAGGGTCATGAAAAAAAAAATACAGTGTTTTTTTCCTAGTTCTGTAAAATAAATACATAAATTTAGCAACTTCTGGAAAAGCTCTTGTAGCACCATGTTTTCTATAGAGACTTGAAGTTTGGTAGAAAGATGATCTTTGCATGAAAGATGGGCTTTTTGCAGTCTTATGAGAACCCAACCAACCCCAGCCTTTCTGAAATTACAACTTTTCGTATACTCAGGAAAGACTCCTTCAATTTCAGCAGTTAAAAACACTGAAGAATCTGTAATGACTGACAACGTTGTCTCAGAAATGCAATACACTTTGCTGCATGGCTAATCTTTTTCTAGATTGTCCCGTGTCCTTCACTGCCTTCAGTGCCACAGACAGCACCGAAGGTAGAACTGGTTTGTTGTGAAAAAGGAACTAAAGCACAGTGGAGGGCAGTACCAGAACTCTGTGTTAATTTTGTTGTTGCAGCTCTGTTACTGTGTCTGTAATGGTGTAGGAACACAAGCAGGCTATTTTTATGGGAAGTATCTATTTTATAAGCCCAAATAATTCAGCTGAAGAGAAAGGTTTTGGGAACCACAAGCCCTTCTTGAAGTAACTTGTATTACCTCTGGTTCCAAATGCTGCCTTAAATAACATCACCAATACTTACGAATACCCACTATGAGGATCTGCAATATATTATTTGCCAAGTTACAAATGTAATTGCCAATTCTGTACACAGAATGAGCACTTTATACATAGAATGATCTGTCAAGAAAATGACTGTGCAGGATGGCTAAGTGGAAAGAAAATGCCCACAATTTCAAAGGAAACATGTCTACAATTAACAGGAAAAAAGTTACAAGGAAGAATATTACTTGAAAATCGTATTAGATACAGGAATCATGCATTTACAGCAGTGCCCAATCCTTTGCATTGCTTATAATTGATTACAACTCCTAAAATGCCAATTAAAAGATTAAAAGATATCTTCAAAACAAAGAAAAACTAGATTTCAAACCTAACTAGATTTCAAATCACTTAGATCAACAAAACCCATTAAAAACTTGGATGTTTGGGCAGCCTGAAATTAATAAATGGTTACTTAATTTCCTGTGCAAGATTTAGTTTTTCATTCTGTAAGTAGTATAAAATAATAATAAACAAGTGCTGGAAGTATCATACTTCTTTCAAAATACTTTGATAACATGGTAAATTCATGTATAAAATTTATTCTGCAGACATTATGTACTTTCTTCGAAAGATGAACACTAGGTTTCTTGTCTTTATTCACTGCCTTTAATTTTAGGCTCTTTTATTGACAGCGTCAGAAAGTAGTATTTTACAAAATGAAAACAGAAGACTGAAAATTAGTGTTATATTTCCAGAATGCCTCTCTGAAAACAGCTATAATTGTTCACTTGCTATTTAGCTGAAGTTCTGCAAAACTGGGTTAAAAAGCTATTTCATGTTAGTTAGTTTAAGATTTTTCCAGCATGATGGCATAGGACTTTACTGACAAGTAAACCCATTGTTGTGAGGGCTATTAAATAGTGAGATCTGTTAAGATGATATTCACAAGTGACAAGTCATCGCAGACTTGGGGAGGGAAAAAATGAACACTGAAGAGTTGCTGCTTTGTTCCTTTCACGCATCATTTGCCCTTCGTAAAGTCTACCCTAGACTATTTGCATACCCAGGAGCTCCCCTCAAAACTAGAGGGGAGGCTCATGCAGACAAGCAACCTGCAGAGTAACCTACACTTGAAACTGTACAGCTAAGCACGCTGCTTGGATAATATAATATTCACATGTTGTTTGCTGCCTGGCACGGAGGGACATCTCCATGCAGTCAGCTAGGCAGGTCTAAGATCACACTGTCCCCTGCAACCAGCTGCTCAAGTGCTTGACAAATGATTGACACAAAAATTCTAAGATCCACGTCTAAAAATACAGCTTACTACAGGTTTTAAACATCCAAACTAAACTGCTTCCCCTATCCAATGTCAAAGAAGTTCCTTTTATATGCACACTAACACTATTTTTAAATAGCATCCTAGCAGCTGAATCAAAAGCAAATTTCCTTTAAATTGTTACTCTCTAAAAAGAACAAGACTATGGTGAGTGATAAATATTAAATTTCTCCACAATCACAAATCATCAAGAACTCTGTAATTCCAGGTGTATATATAGAGAATATATACACAATATTCTTCATACAGTAGTCCAAATAATGTCCATAAAATCAAACACCCGCTCTGACCAAACAAAGACATATAGCAAAAATATTTAGTTCCAATTGGGTACAATCATTTAAGTGCTTATCTTTAGTCCTGACTCTTAAAAGACACTTACAAAATAACTTTAGAAGAAGCACCTGAGAGCTCATATTCATAACTCTACTTGATATAGCAAATTACAGATATTGTTTTTATAATGCATTTTAGTTTTTCCCACAACTAACTTCCACTCTTCTGCTGACCTTTTAGAAAAAAAGGGGTGGGGAGATTTGTACCCATTGAACTAATTCTCATAATCATTGAACAAATTCAGCTAAAATTAGAACAGTTGCTCTCAGGTTACACTTTACTTAAAATAGTATTGCTTTTGTTTCACATTCAGAGAAGGTCTACATGTTCTAAATTAAATAAATAATTTTGCATATTTATTTATTTATTTTCCCCTCTGTAATCCTATTAACCAGGTTTGCCTGACTAAATTATTGTGGATGTCCAGAAATTCTGAGACTTCTAATGCTTCAGTACAGTAACTTTCATAGAACTGCTGCATATTTGAGACCCAAGTAAAAGCTTGTTGAGACTGAAATAAAAATTAAGCTCATTTCAAACCTCTGCCTCTGCTGTTGCTGTTATTGTGCTTACCTTCTACAAACAAATATGCAGGTTTATTTCTTTTACCTAGATTTATCAATATCAGTCATTTTGACATAAAACCATCAACTGGCTTCAGATTTATTTTGCAACTGGAATAGAACCGATGTCAAGCCCGAGTCTTTTGCTAGGAACATGGGAGATTTATTATTGTTTAGTGCCAACTGTCTGTACTTAACACTGTACAAGAAAAAAAAAAAAAAGATGGTGCTCATTTCAAATACAATTCCCAGCAGCATCCCAAGTAATATTCAGTTTAAGGAACTGTGAGCACCTTGCTCGGGGGCTTATTGTGAAAATTTTTTACTCAGCACATACTTTTCCAGAAAGGGTGGGAAGCAAAAAAGTTTAAAAAGAACATAAATATGGGAACAAAAGAAGGAAAGGCAAAGGAAGGATATGTACACACACACACATATATATATATAACAAAGTTTGACGGTGTAGGCAGAAGAACTTTTAGCTGGCAGTTTCTTGATTTTAATGATCAGGTGCTTGCTTCTCACATAAATTCTGCCTTTCATCCCTTGAGATGCTGTTTTTTCCATGTGAATTTGTTGGGTTTTGTAACCAAAAGCTGAAGTGTTCTCAGTTCTTGTTGAAGAATTCAACAAGAGATCCTAGCAACTGCTTTTGCCTCAGTTTCTACCAAAATGTTTTATAGTGCAACGGTTCAATGCAATTAATGTAAGCAACTGCAAAACCATTCTGAAAAATTGAAGTAAAATTTCAACAGAACACACGGCAATTCAGATAAATCACCTGTGTCTGTTAAATAGCATGTTAAAAAATTCTTAAATTATTCGGCAATTTTATCTACATGCTATTCTTCCACTCGCTACTCTATTTAGTTGCTATTTGGAACTTTCTGGATCTGGGAAAATATCTTTTTACATGTCTACAGGTATTGGTGTAAAGTATAATTAAATTTATTTTTCTGTTGTTTTTACATTTCCTATTAAATGGGAGCAGACACTAAAGTCTGTATATCATCTCAGCAGATCATAGAATGGTATATAAAACTGATTTGCTAAATATTGGGGTTTTTTTATGCTAATAAGACACATAAAAGACAAATATGCCTGTAAATAACACACTGTCACAAGACACTTAGTTTAACGAGATGGAAGGCTTATGTTGTGGGTCTCCTGCATGATGTCTATTAAAGCATTCTTCCCCTTCACTGGTGTATGAATAAGTCCTCTTTTCCAACCAGTCATTTATTTTCTAAAACCTCTAGGCAAATGATGTCTCTCAGGCTCCACCAGTCTATAAGGCATAGCTGAACTCACCAATATGTGGAAAAGCTAGTGAGTGAAAAGGGACAGAGCCAATGTGACTAACATCCTCTAGAAGCAAACCTGGAAAACTGTACAGGCTGTGTTAAGTAACAGTAAGACTGAAAGATCACCCTGGGTTCTTCCAGAATTATGACTTACAATTCATTCAGCCATTCTACTTTTCAAGCGACTACCTAGCAAATCCTTCATCTCCAGTAACAGCTCATCATACCCACTTTCCTAGGATGTTTTAAAGCCTTCATATTACAGACAATTGCATAATCCTTTTGTACACTGTGACTTTTTTCCTGGACCTGAATAATGGTCAACACAAATTCTGAGGCAGGGGATCACTTGCTAGAGATTGGAATAAAAACCTATCAACAAACTGAGTAACTGGAGCCAGGTATATCACTGCTCGGTGCCTCAGGTGCCTGTCTAGAAAATGGGAAAAATAGCACAAGCATGTTTCTGGAAAGTGCTATGAAAACTATTAAATATTATTGTAATAATTTCAGTATTGCTGTAACGGATTTTTTGTATTACCACAGTGTCTAGGAACCCTCATAAAGGGCTGAGATGTCCCCCTTTGGTTCGTGCTGTACAAACACAGAATAGATATATAAAATGGCCCATTTTAAAATCTAAGCAAGAGACACAATGGATACCTGAAGACAGGAAACAATGAGATAGTGTTCAGAGTAAGAGATGATGTCTTCTGCATAGCAGCAGACTAAATACACTCTTAATAGTAGGTGCACTGTTGGTGCAGAGGATTGCTTTGAGGAGGGACTTGAGAAACAACAGTAAGACAACTCTGTAAAGTGTCTGCATAGTCTTCCAAGAGTGAAGAGGAACACTAGAGAAAGGGAAAAAAAAAAAAAAAGTGTAGTGGAAAATTCAAGCAGTATAGGGACAAGGGCATCACAGGTGTATTGTAAGTACTGAATGAGACAAGGTAGAGTAAGGAAAGGCTATAAAGAGGTTTCACACTAAAGAAAAAACAGCTTCTGTTTAGAGTAACAGTAAAGGGGGAGAGCAGAGAAATACAAGAAAATGCCTTCGCCTAGCCCTGACTTAGTATATGCAAAGGTATAAAGTTTCTCTGCTTAACACAGAAGATAACTTAATCAATAGAGGGGATAATTCATGAGACTTTCAGCTTTGCAGAGGAATTGGAAAAGCTGGATTTTGGGATAATAGTGGAAAGAACTTAGACAAAGCCAGCAGAACAAAGTGAAACATGACCAGAACCGTGTGGCATACATTGTCTGGATGAGAAAGGAATTTGCAAGGACATCTGGGGAGAAGTAGGTGAAGAGCTTAGATGTTTCAAAAATCATTTTAGACTCAAGACAAATTTCACAGACAACAATTTATCCAGATATACTGAATGACTAATAGATGGTAAGAACTTTGCACTCTAAAAATGCTTATTTCTCTCTGTTGATTATAAAGAGCTTAGACAATGAGCCAGAAGTACAAATCCAGAGATTAATTCCACCTAAGAGAACAAGAACAATAATTAAGATCAGGTCTGTTGTCTGTATAAAAAGCCATAGCCCTTTGGGGGGCGGGCGAGGAAGATCAAATTCTTTGTCTCAACACATAATGAGATACTGATGTCAACAAAGTATTTATAACTTGCCTTAAAACAAAGAGGAAGGTCTTCATCAAGAGCCCGTGTTATGAAAGCACATGCTCAAAATGCTTTTCCTGTGCAGTTCGTTATGTTACAAAACAATTCATTTTTTTCCTCCTTTATTTGTTTCCTGCATTAAATACCCCTAGACTTCTGAATGTCTTTTTGTATCTCTGATAATTTAATTTGGTTTTTTAGATTTTTTTTCCTTAGGCTCTGCACTGTTTTAAATAAAGGAGTAACACTCAATAGGAAGGGTGAGACTATATGAGCTATAAACTACAAAAACCACAGAGAATATACTTACTTACCTGGCTATGTCTGAATTTTAATTATAGCATTATACCAGACTTTCATAGGTTAAACTGATTTTGCAAAAAGGACACAGCAGACTGCAGAAAGTCATTTGTAAGTTATAGCTAATTCAGAACATATCAGTTCTTTCACATATTCACTGCTTTTCACTTGTTAGATTCTTTGTGCATTTGTGAAAGCCCAGATCTGTACTTACAACAAACTGTAGCACTACAGATGAAAGCAATGACTATCACATCATTAGCACAAGATTTTGACAATGTGATATTTATTACATAAGGTATTACAGCATCAAGGTCTTTAGGGGATATTTTTCACTAAGTTCCCACTGAAGAATGGGTTCTGTGGAAGAGAAATGTCCCGTTGTTAAACAGATAAAGCATTAATAAGTTTTAGGCATATGAACCAGTCCTGAGTTATTATGGATCTGGGGAATAAGACAACAAATATAATCGATAGGAAGTTAAACATAGTGAGCATGTAAGAAAATAAATTTATTAAATAGCTTTATCTCTAGCATGAAAGGAAGAATACGCTTATTAACAAATATGTATCAAGAAAAGAAACATCATTGAAATATATTACCATGCTTTTAACACAAACTCAAATGCTTTAAATGTTTGTGTCGCAGTTTAGTACACATACTGTGGCAAAAAGCATCTCTGTAAATTTGGAAGAGCTTTTCTTGTTTCTTAAATTATGTTTTACATGCATCTGTATTAAAAAGAACACTATGAAGACTGCAAAGTTAAGCTTGAGGACTGCCAGATCTGAAACCTCATGTCCGCTCTGGCTAGGATTGGATTTCAATGGAAAGAGGTTTGGGATAGTACACTGAATTTAGCCTCTGGTTCCAACATATAAAAGGACTAGGTCTTATCCTATTCTTACTTCTGAGAGTATCCAGTAACATTCCTTCAGTGGTAAGTATGTTTAATCCATGAGGCATTCCGAGTTTTACAAGCTATTCCTCTACTGGAGCAATGTCTGCTTGAACATGAAGCTAATATTGATGAAATGTTTCAATCTTATAAAATACCATAGAATGATACACACAGAAGGGACATTCTTCCCTGTGCCATCAGATTTCTTTTTTAGTAGCAACTAGTTATTAAGCAACGTACATCAGTACATAGCTAGAAAAAATGCATACCTAAACAATTAATTTAAAAAATTTAGCTGAATGTGAGTAATACAAGAAGTCAAAATACCTGGTTATTACACAAGTAAAAGATACTGTTTTCTTCTCTTTAACATTCACTGGAAGCATCTTGGCCACATCAAGTGAAAGCTAGGTAAAGAATACAAAGTAAATAAAATCACAAACTACAGTGTTTGGAAAGCCAATCGCTTTGATATACAAATGCTGAGTTTTGTCTAACATGTCTTCTGTCTTCAGATCAGTTGTACACTTACACAACTGCACAAAAGCAAAGAAACTCCTCCTAACCCCAACGGCAGCATACCACCCTTAGCACTGCAGGAGACACTGAGAAAACCACTCATCTGGAGTAAGCTGTCAACAGCCTAGACTAAGAGGGCATTTAACGCAACATCACAGTGATTAGTGCCAGGCAGATTTCTTTTGAAATCTGCAATATTGTCAGGAAATGGTAGTGTTAAAGTGTCCAGACACTAAATTAGGAGAGTTTGCAGGCATCAATGATCAATGAGAATTCATCTAAAGGTTTTAGAATTTAAAAAAAAAAAAAACTTCTAAAAACAGGAGGTGTCAAGGATTCAATCTAGGAAAGTTAAAGCCAATCTGCAAGAAGAAATATATGAAAACCAGATATTTTAATGAGACACGAATACGAGCAGCAGCAATGCTGAAAGAAATAGGGTGTTACTGGACAAAATGCAGGAGTTTGAAACCAAATATGACAGCATGATTCTGGACATGAACTCTCCAGTGGGGAGAATTTTTATTAAAAAATAGTTTATAAAGACTGAACTCCAGTAATTTCTGCTATAGTAAACAATTAATGTGTTTGCTCATCATTCAGTAACTGCATTCCTGCCAACAAAGTCTTTGGAAAATAAAAGTAGGTGGATAAAAACCTGCAAATATTTGAGTGATAAAAATATAAAAAAAATTATTGAACAGAGAGCAAAGTTAATGAATTATGGGAGAACATTATAGCTACAGAAAAAGTCAGTCGCATCCAAAGAAAAACATACAAAGTATGATTCTATGATTTAAAAATTCTTACCAGTATTATACACCATGTTTACTCTCGGGATAACAATGTCCCAAATACTTGCATTGTCTCCAATTTGCTTTAGAAATGAAAGTCAGTATTTAAAAGAGATTTCAGAATTTCTTGTAAATGCTGTATTTAAAAAACACTCCTTTCCCCGATTACATATCTAATTGCCCGCGACTCACTGCACTGCTATAGGACTAAGTCTGAGGGTAAAAGCTGCTGGATACAAAAGTCTTGAGGGCACATTCCTTGAGTTTCTCTCTGGCTGAAATCAGTGGGGATACACCAGGACCCCACTGGTTCACACAACCCTCAGAATAATTTATGCTTTTGTATCTGTCTCATTAAGTCAACTTCTTTTGGATATGTGCTCTTGAGCACCTGTATTCTATCCCCGCTCCCCTTCTTTTTGACCAGCTTGTGCTGATAGAACTGTCACTATGGTACCTTTACCAGTCCTTAAACACACAGAAATTACAGCCTAAACACCAAGATTTAATTAAATCTGTGGGTTTATATATATATATATATATATATATATATATATAAACCCCACAGGTGGTAAGGTGTGTATGTGTATATGTATGTTACTAATATAACTATCTTTTGGGAAAAATAGACCAGTTGATGCGGATGTAATTGTGCCAACCAAGATGATCCATATCAGGACAACTTCTCTCTGTATGAGAACAGCTGTACTATATCAGTATCACATGCCTTTGGAAAATAAACTTCATCACCTGAAAGCGTTTGCATTGCTGTGATGATACCAGCATAAGTAAGCAGTAAAAGTGGAAGGAATTCCATGATATTTAGACATTACACTCTGAATAGAATTTCTCAGCTTTGAGAACTGTTCAAAGTTTACAGAAATTACAAGGAGCTACTTGGACAACCCAAACTTGAATTTCTTGTTTGTTCTGTGTTTAATTCCCCCAAGCAGCTACAATGGTACATGCAGAAGATCATGAAACCTTTAGTGCTTACGACATACATTCTGTTCTGGGCAACAGAGATTCAGTACTTCCACCTGGAAATTCCAGCTTCTAACTTCCCACTCCATACTTTTTTGTGTTCTGCAACTTGCCTCTCTAACAAACAGCCACGACCTGCCACTGTTCACCTTATGTTCCATTAGCTATCAGCAAGTTTCTTACTCTAGAACTGAACTTCAAAAGACTATCAGGAATGAGAGTGGGTGAAGCCTTTTTTAAACAGGTTTCTCATGTACTAGTCTCTAATTTTGACAGAATTGGAAAGCTAACCCAGCTACCTAGCTGACAAAAAAAAAGAATAAATGACAGGCAGGGTATCTCCATAGTCCCAATCGTGATTACAGGTTTCATGACTTCTATGGCAACACAGAGAATTAGTAAAACAATCCTGTTAGCATTATCATTGAAACTAATTTATAACTCATGTTAATCAAACGTACTGGGGAAAAGCTAAGTGTTTCATTTCGAAGTGGAAGATGTGAGAATGAATGTTGTTCATGATCTTGATGGTGGGAGCAAGCCTTGCAGAATCATACATCAGTAGAAACTTTTTTTCTCATTTCCATATTATTCTCCTCATTCATACTACATAAATAACAGCTGGTTTTCTTTGAGAAAAAAAAAAGGAAAAATATGTTTTAACTTGAGAAATCTTCTGCTATCCTTCCACTGCAATTAAACTGACCATACACTTAACAGACTTCATAGATAAACAATTGATTGAAATGGTTTAATTTCTTTGTACACACTATTTGTCCTTGAAAGCAGATATGCTGCAACAAGTCCAAGATCACAGAGGCCATAATCTTCATGAAAACAACTTCACATACATCATGACTTGCATATGTTAACTTTAGACTGAAAGTAACGTGTTCTATGCAGTAAGACAAATTTATGAGTGGAGAACATTTAGGATCAAATTTGAGGTCATAGGTTGCAATTAGTTGAAGGTAACAAATATGCATTTGCAAGGTGTAGATTTAAATTTCAAAACCAAAATCTGGATGCAAGACTGACAGCTGCCAAGCTTGCTACTTGTACAGAAAAGAAACCAAAACCTAGTCAGTGTCATGACAGGCTGACTGCACATTCAAAACACGCCCAAAGGCTTCTGACTGTAGAATCATAAAAATTGTTGGAGTTGGAAGGGACCTCTGGAGATCATATTGTCCAACACCCCTGTTCGAGCAGGACCACCTAGAGTTTGTTGCCCAGGACCACATCCGGATCCCAGGTGCAATGCCAATTGCATGTTTCCAGGTATATTTTTTCAAAGGAGAACTGTGTGTGAAGTACATTACTGAACATGAACTTTGAGGTCACTTACTAACACTCACATTTAATTGATTTGTTCAGTTCAAAGATTGTGTAAATCATAAAACACAAACTGGTTTTTTGAGGTAACTACTCTCGACACACTAAAATCTTCAATAATACTATTACCCAAATAAAGGATGGGCATATAAAAGGAAATACATTGTTCCATATCTAAGAAAATCTATTTTTTAAATGACATGTGGTCATTACCAAAATCAGAACAGTGGTTTGCCTCTCAAGTGTGCATTAAGGTACATTAAAGTTATTAGGACAGAAAAAAAATATTTAAATTTGCTACTGGTAATCCCTCCCCAATTTAATATAATTTTCATTTGAACGGGTATTTCATTACAATTATCCTAATACAAATAGTATTATTTATGTAGCAAACCACAATATGTATTTTTCTCTACATTAAGTGAATAAATCACAAATATTACATACAAACCCCATTACCTGGAATTTACCAGATTATGTTAATCTAGGAACAATTTGGTTGCTTTAGACTTTGCTTTCTAATCATTCACTTTGTTACTAAAGCGTGAGAATCTTGTATTATCATCTTCTGAGAGAAGCAACAAATACATTTTAGTTACTTAAATAATTTACAAAAATAGCTGTAAACCAAATACTAATTTCACAAAACAAACATGTAATACATTAATCTACATGAAACTGAACCTTCTAAAAGCAAGGTCACACCTATGAATCAGGAAATATTCCTGTGATTATTAAAGAAGCTTCTAAATGTTTATAAACATGAACGCAGACTTCCTGCCGACTCTCTAGTTCTTGCTTCGAATGCTTTTTTATGGCTCCTCTGTAGTTTATGCATCCACCCAAACTAGAGTGATACATGTTAAATTAGATATAGTTACATTTCTAGCAGATGTTCAGATTAGTTCTACTGTTTATCTCACTATGAAGTCTTTGAGAGGACATGCATATATACCCAAATGGTGCAGAATTCTGAACAAGTCCCTAAACAATAGTGAACAAGCTACATTTCAAACCTCAGAACTAAAAAGCTTTAAAAAAACCACCCCAAAGGAAAAAACCCAAACCCAATAACATCAAAACCCAAACAATGGAAAAACACCAAACCCAAAAACACACACCAAAAAGGCTCAGTATATAATTTTGGAAATACCTTTCAACTAGAGCTATGCAAGCCACTAGCAAACTGTATTGTAATCTATCTAGTTTCTTTCTGCTCATCTGCCTTCTCACAAGAACACAGGTGTTTCCAGACGTCCTAATGAAGTCAGGTTAACATGGTTGGTAGAAGAAGTTTCCAGAAGCCTGGAAAGCCTTACCAAGAGCACAGAACATTTCTCTAATCTGCATTATTTGGTTTTTTGGAAGGAACAGGCAGGAACATCCATGCTATATCGGACTATAGTGAGAAAGGGATTAAAAAATTAGCTTCGATGTCACAAATCCATGTTCTGCTGTGGCCAGCTCCTTGTGAGAACCAAGTGTATTTTAGGCAAGCTGGAAGCATCAAAAAAGCATGTTACCAGAATTCACCTGGGATTAGCAAGGAATGCAAGAAAAACTCGTAAGAAGATACAGATCTGGAAGAGACATGCAAAAGATATGTATTACCAGAATGGTTAAGGTTGGAAGGGACCTCTGGAGGTCATCTTGTCCACCTCCCCTGGCCAAGCACTGTCATGGAGAGCCAGGTACCCAGGATCATGTCCAGACAGCTTTTGAATATATCTAAGCATGAGGACTCCACAACCTCTCCAGGTAACCTGTGCCAGTGCTCAGTTACCCTCACAGTGAGGGTGTTTCCTGATGTTCAGAAGAAGCCTCCTGTAATCTAGTTTGTGCCCATTGCCTCTGGTCCTGTCGCCAGACTCCACTGAAAACAGCCTGGCTGCATGTCTTCGCACCCTCTCTTCAGGTATTTGCACACATTGGTGAGGTCCCCCTGAACTTTCTCTTCTCCAGGCTCTACAGTCCCAGGTCTCTCCACCTTTCCTCATTGGAGAGATGCTCTAGTCCCTTAAGCATCTGAGTGGCCCTTCCTCAGACTCTCTGCAGTACGTCCGTGTCTCCCTCATGCCAGGGAGCCCAGATCTGGACACCATGCTCCAGGTGTGGCCTCACCAGCACCAAATATAGGGGAAGGATCACCTTCCTCCACCTGCTAACAGTGCTTTGCCTAATGCAGCCCAGGATACCACTAGCCTTCTTTCCAGCAAGGACACACTGCTGGCTCCTGTTCAACCTGGTATCCACTAGGACCCCCAGGTTCTTTTCTTCAAAGTTGCTTTCCAACCAGTGAGCCCCCAGCATGTACTAACTGGTCTCTGGGGTTTTTCCTCCCTAGGCACAGGACTTTGCACTTCTCCTTGTTGAACTGCATGAGGTTCCCATCAGTCCATTTCTCCAGCTTGTTGATGTCCCCCTTGATGGCAGCACAGCCCTGTTGTGCACTGGGAATGACTCAGCACATTGCTGGAGAGCCTATCATCACATCATTACAGGACTGGAAATTACTTCAATATCAGAACGGCAGGCACTTGTACTTGGGTTAGACAATGAAGCACCTCTGGTGCCTCCCATGTGATAAGGAAGAGGCATGAGCCTCAGGAAACAACAAAGAATTAGGGACCAGCATGAGAAAGACAAACTAAACAGGAGTGAGCAGAATTAGTGGTCCTTGTTCATATAAAAATCATATTACTCATCATTCTTTTATGAAGTTGTATATCACCTTAAACCTAGGGTGTTTTGTAAAGTTAACCTTCTTCTAGCATTTAAGTCTATTATGTCTCCTGCTTAATCAACAAATTAACAGAACTGAAAACTCAATTAAGAAGGTCAGCTTGCCTCTTAATATATGAGGCTCCTGAAGACAGTGGAAACATAAAATTGTTGCAGCTGTGACACAGAAAATCAGCAATTCTATCTGTTAAAACAAAACAAACCTTCCAAAGTTAAAAGTCTAACAATCTAAGAGAAGGAACTTTTTCTTTCCATCGGCTCTACAATAAATGAGGATGTTTCACAATACCTTTCTGTTGGAACTGAGGACTTCTGGATTCTGCTTGCCTCAGACACTTTATTGACTATGAGCAAGTCAGTTAGCTCTTACACAACCCATGTTACTTATCTGACACTGCCCTGCGCTGCTACATACTCACAGTGTGAGAGAGAGTAGGAAGCAGTAACCAACAGCAGGTGGGAACAGGGAATTAGTCCATGTTTGCCTGACTTTATGTGGCTTTGGACAACTTATTCACTCTCCATCTGAGGAAACGTTAGGAGAGCTTTTGTTTAGAAAGCACTTTGCGGTCTAAGTAAGGAGGTATAGTACAAATGTTGTCTGATACCCTGTCTCCTTTAGCAAGTCCTCCTTTACACATCTGTGAATCCTCTCTATTTACATTTCTCACACCTTACTTCAGCTTTATTCCTGTTATTCCCTGCATTTAAGGTACTACCCATTCTTTCTAGCACAGCTGCAACACAGGCAGCAGGAGAGACCATTTCTCACTTCCCACCATACCTGGTCAGACCTCCCCACCACCTTGTCCTACTCTACTGGGCTGGCAACAAGCTGCCATGGCTCCTTGGCTGGGACACAGCGGCCAACACCACTGGTTCCAACCCTCACCTACGGCCAGCCCTGCCCTTTCAGGGAAGTGGAGCCATGGACCCCCCTGAGAGCAAACTCAAGGGCTGTCAGCTCTGTCTCCTTTCACCCCCTGGACCGCAGCCTTACCTCAATGGTTTCAGCCTCTAGGGAGCTGAACTTTACATGCATTTCAATTCTGTGCAAACCGGCAAGAGCAGTTAAATGTTAAAAAAAGAATGAAAAATGTTGACACCCAGAGGTGCCTGCCACCAATCTCTCCTCCAGGGGGATTAACACGTCTCACTTCACCCTGCAAACAATTAGATGCGTGCTCACAGCCAGCTGAATGGAGGGTTTAGCAATATCTGAAGCAGCTCTCACACATCTGCTTGCAATAATCTGATCATACTGTTAATTGGTATGAGCTACATTATTTCCTCTGACAGACTTAGGCCCTTATTTTTAAAGATACTGTTTATTTCATGAATATCTATGTTTATGCTTCTCTAGGCCCTAAAGACCACAGCACCAGTCAGCTCTGAATGTGTAGTGTTTTCTCCCCTTTTTAACAGAACACAGGGAGAGCCAAGTGTGGATGCAAGTTACTGTGCCATAGACAGCTGTGCAGCAATATACTGCTGACGTGACTGTAGGCAGTTCTACCAGCTGGCCAAACACAAAACCATAGTAAAGCCTTATTCCCAGGTGATGGTGTCAACATATTTGAATTTCTCCTCTGCCCTCCCAAGCTGCAAAGGAGAGAGCTTCAAATCTGGGGTAATAAAACCAGAAAACGATTCATCATCCATGGCAAATGTCCACTGGAGCAAACTGCAAAATGAGGAAGTTCAACAGGTGGAAGCAGAAACTGACTGAAGGAATAGAAACAGAAGTGACACTACTGCCCTATGTAGCCTATATATGCCCTGTGTATATTAATTTATACATACATACAAATATAGAACAGCCCCTTACATCAATAGGGCTATGAAAGTGACAACAGCAGTCAGTCTTTTACAGTCTTAAGTTGTCACAATATACCCAATAGAACAACTTAACATCTATATATTACAATGCTCAGCTCATAGAATTAATAGTAATTGCAAGTAACACTTGCAAAGGTGTTAAAGTATTTAACAAATGCCGGCAAGCTGAGTTCCAGTGGACCTGAGATGCAGACAGGCACAGTCACACAGCAGATAGTGAAAATAAACTACAGGGGTAAAAACCAGTCTCTAATTCACCTAAAAATGTCTCTGACATAGCCAGGAAATGACTTTTGATCTCAGAATTTCAATTTCTAATATCCAACACTGATCCAAAGCACACTGTAATCTGTACAAAAATTTTTATGTATTACAAAAGCTATTGGGTTGGTCTCTTAAAAGTAAGACCATGCTGTCATAATGGCAGTATATTACCAGTGTAGGAAAGCAATGGTTGCCAAACATTGTGTTGCAAAAGTAATGATAAGCAGTGAAACATGACAATTAAAATAAGCAGCGGGAAGTTGCACTTAAGAAGGAAAATTACTACTTAAAACAACAGAAAAGTATATTTGAAGAAAAAAACAGAAATAAAGGAAGCTTTTATATTAAAGAGAATTTTAATTCAAAGGAAAGAAATCATTAGGTATAATAATTTTCTGCTAAGTTCAGTTCTCACCAGAATGTCAATCATGTAAAAAACCCAACAAACACTGGGAAGGATAAAGAAGGTCATAGCACAGTCCATACTGCCAAACTCATTTCTCTTAAGTCTCAAGAAAGTTGTGAGAAATTTCCAAATACTTACTGTAAACAGTACACTCCCTTCCCATCACAGAATATCTAAAGATCAGTGGTGTCCCCAAGTCTAATCTCCATAAGTTTCCATAAACTAGTTTTGGCTGACTTTTTATTTTCTAAATTTCTTGCTACTACTGGGTGCCCTCTTTACATTCCCAAGGCCTGAACTCTTCAGCAGCAGAAGAGGTGCAGCCTAAGAACAATACAGGCTTCTCCCCTGATCCTAATTTAAAGGATCTGCCGCTGAAAGAAAAAGGCGCTCTGTAAGTTGGTGTCTGTGATAAAGCAATGAGTTTTTATGTTGCTGTAGGTTTGTAAGAAGTGTAGATTTCTCCACTGTGAAATGGATGATAGCCATGTAATTGGTAATTCTCACCATTCCATGCTTGTTTAGGACTGGTGATCTAACAGTGAAAGGTTGATCCCTCATCATCAATCTCATCAGCTATCCAGCCCCCTTACCCTATTTGCTAAACATGATTGACATCTGTAATATTCAAGACATCTGTGTTTTAAGAAGCCTTTGGCTTTCTCTCAACATACTTTTTCATCCTATTTGACCCTGCAGTAAATCTGTAGCAGCAAATCTCATTTTGCAAACATAGAACACAGGATGACTGTAGACTCAGCCAAATGAGAAAACAAAGATTAAGGAGATACATTTCTATTCAAATATACATAGCTCCAGAATTAGCAGAGGCAACATGGAAAGTGCTTGGCTGAGTGCATCCATTTAAAAATAATTTTTTTCCAAAGTTCATTCTAGTGCTAATGTGTGTCTTTCAAGTAATGCTGGAATGTCAGTTGTTAGATGGGGAGAGAAAACTTTCAGGATGTCCCAGACAACTACATTGGCCCAGTTATGTTAAAACTGAAGAATTTTTTTTTTTTGCAGTGAAGTCTTTGAAATTTATGAACCCTCAAACTGTTCGTTAGGAACAGCAGGAAATGGCAGACTACCATTATATTTTACATTAGATTGTAGTGTTGCCTTTTTTTGTGTCTTTGGATGAAACTTGGCAGAACAGAGGCCTGCTCCCTGCCTGGCCCTCATCAGTGACCACTGGGTCAAGTCATGGGAGAATTGGCCATTGGCTTCAATGGACAATGAATGAGAATCCCCAGTAATAGAGAATGATAGTGCTCTAGGAGTAATACCTGAAGAGAGGGTCTCATAGGTTTTACATGTTTATTGCAAGGATAAAAATTATTGGAAGTATCTTTGTTGTCAATCTGGATCCTAGAAGGATGGAGAGGTCAATCACCCAACCCAGAAACCAGCTGTTTTGCACATGTCTATGTGAATTGTTGGAAGCACAGGGCCAACATATTTTCTTTTTCAAGTAACATGGAAACACTTTTTTTCCCAGCAAATGAAATGGCACAACTGAGCTGTATTTTTAAACTGAACTTTCTTTGGACAGTATAAATGAAAAGTAATACAATCCTGACCATATATTTTGCAACCTTAAATGGAGAGAGTTCCTTTTCAAGGAAGATCAGGAATTTGTTTGGCCAAGTAGTATCAGCAATGGGATGGAAGGCAAGACGGTTTCACAACCTTCTAGGCCAATGGGATAAATCTGATCTAGCCTAACGTCTCTCTGCGTGCCTCTTTTAGGAAGATAGACTAGGCTGGTAAAGAGAAACACCTACCAATCTGTCTGTTCTGAGGTGGGTCAGAGTTGTGGTGGTATCTGTGTGTTTCCAGCTCATCAGAAAAATGCATCGAGATGGCTCCTTACCAAAGACTCTGTGGACACCATAAATCCAGTTTTGTGAATTATGAATCAAAAGAGGCTCTTTGCGAGCGGCCTATTCATACCCTCTGCAATGCAGAAAGCAGGCAGTTCCCTCACCTGACTGAAGGTTGCAACATGTGCTGAAATTGCCAAACCAACTTGAGGAGACCGATTTCCCTTCAAATCAACTATAAGAGCATACAGGACTACTTCCTTACCTACTAGAATTGCTTTTGTTATTCTACAACTCCCTAACAGTGGTTGTCTCTGGTTCCAACTTTGGCAGCGCCGGAAGCGGTGCCTATACAATTCAGCACAGTTCCCCATTAGGAGCTAATGAGCGATTCGGTTTGCCCACACAGCCCAGCGCTGCACAGCACCAGTGTGAGACCCCAGCTCAGTCCCCAGGAGACACAGAGCCCCGTGAGCGTGGAGGGGGCTGAACAGTCCTGCTGCACCATGTGTATTGGTGGCGATACCTGCCCCCGCCACCTCAGAACAGCACCTGCAGATTCCACCATGGCTCTAAAACCATTTTCCCGTGTCCGTTTAGGGGGTAACAACGGTGTTAGAATAAATCAAACTCCTTACCGTTTGTGTTTTTTTTTCCCCCCTAAAAGGGATCAGCAGAGGAGCTCGGGAGAAGGCTCGGGGTGTGTGGATGTGCGAGCACAAGGACGGAGCCGGGGCTGAGGAAGGGGGTGGGCAGTTGCACCTCGAACTGACCAAAACGGGCGGGCAGGGGCGGCGGGAATCGAATCTCTCTTCAAATCTCCCGATTTATCAGAGGCCTGCCGTATGGTTTTCGGGCAGTTCTCCAGAGGAGCCACAGTGTGGCAGAAGAGATCAAGACGCTGATTTTCTGAGGCGGGCAGTAGGGGGAAGAGTGCCGCCCGGCGCGGGACAGGCGCCATCTTGTCTCCCGGCGGTGGGCGGGCGGCGTGTGGGGACCCGCGGGGCTGGGGACGGGCAGCGCTGAAGAGATAACCGCTTGCCGAGCAAGTCCGCCATGAGCCGACAGTTAATCAGTTTTAAAGGTGCGAAAGGATCCGGGTGAAGGCAGTTGGCTCGGCTAGCCGGCAGAGCCAGCGGCTGGCAGCATTTCCCTGCCGCCGAGGCCGCGCCCGGCGCTCAGGGAGCGGCGGTTTCCGGCGGGGCCGCGGGGTGCCGGGCTGCGGCGCGGCGGCGGGGGCTGGCGGGGCCTGGACGTGCCGGACAGCCAGGCGAAAGAATCAAAACGGAATTTAAAGATAATTCCCTCAGCAGAAGACGATAAGTAGAACTCCAGGGAGTTCCTGTTGGCGCGACGAGTAAAATTAAGTGGCTTTTCCCCTCTCTACAATCCAGTGTTCCTTAAAAGAAACAGAAAACTTGTTGAGCCGTGTTCGCCGCAGAGTGGGGAGCCCTGTTTGTGGCAAATACAAGATTTTCTGGAGAACATGCTTGCAGAACATCACAATTCCTAACAAAGTCAGATGTCAATAAAAAAGCTTTTTTATAAAAGGCTTTTCTCTTTATTATAAAAGGCCTGAAAATGATACAGAAAGGTCAATGTGTGGTGCTGCTGCAAACTTGGGGCAAAATTACAGCTTTAAAAATAAGTTTTCGTTGTAAATTGGATTTTCCAGGCGATGCATAGCAAGAAATCAAAATAAACCCTTTTGTTTTCGGTTGACTAAAATGTTCTCAGTTCTACCCAAGCCAAAATTATTTTCCATTTGTTTAGTTTGGCCACCGAACTGAGAAGCTGGTATGTCATTATCCACACGTAATGGCAAGACAGACATGTTAAGGACAAACAGGGTTTTAATTAGCTCCACTTCCGTACTTAGGATTGATCCTGAATGGAATTACTGATGTAATATATATGTCCTGATCGGGAGTTTAAAGAAAAAAATGTGATTTTTTTTTTTTCCTTGTTAATTTTGAATTAGATGCTAAAAGCTGTAGAAGTAAGTCAGGGCCTGTCTGAAGTAATCATCACATTGAAAAGATGGCACTGGCTTAGTGTGCTTGAAGACAACAGAAATAAACAGGTAATAAAAAATAAAAGACATACAATTGTCTATGATATAGTGTACATAATAAGCTACAGTCTCAACACACTTGCTTAAGTATTGACGAGCTAAAAGACAAAACCCAAACAAAACAATCCAAACATACATCTCTTAACTAAAACCATTGTGTTGAAACACACTCAGGCAATACTAGAATGTATTTAGAGAACAGTGTTGAACACTGTTCAACGGTCATGGGAACAACTGATGTTGAAATCCACAGCTACAAAAAAGCAAAAGCACAAAACCACCCGTATGGATTTGCAAAAGCTTCAGACCCAAATTTTAAGGAAATGTTTTTGATAGAAACTCATTAAAATTAAATATTTAAGGTAACTATTTACTTCTTATTTGCTCATTGTGGGAATGTTTAAAAATTCTGTAATGGATCTGTGCCTTATACCTTTTTTGGAGAAGACTTCTGTCTTACAAGCTGATGCTACGTTTCAATGGCCAAAATGTTTGTCTTCCATTTCTCATGGTGCAGTCTTACAGAAGTATGATACTAGTCCTGAAAGGCAACATGTATATAGCCTGGCTTTTATAAAACATGTAGAATGTATATCCAGCATATGAATGTGGGCATTAGTCTCAATGGAGCCACCTAACTTGATGAAAAAATTGATTAAGCTAACCTGATAACCTGATAACCTGATAACCTGACTACCTGCATATGACCAAGTTCCTCACAAGCAACAACTTTGCGCTGGTTACAGGTTAAACAGGTTTGCAAATAAACAGGGAAGAACAACTGTGAGAAAGCTTTAGTGTTGGTCACCTGAAAACACTACTGCTGCAAGAAATAACAATGACAAGACTGATCCTACTTCTTGGACATCTGATCCTCTGACTAAACTTCAAGAGAGAATTTTGGGTGCACATGGCATGAGGAACCAGAATCCATCTGTCAATGGCCAAAGTAGTCATAAGCGGCCAAATGGAACAAACAGAAGATCCTAGAGTAAGAAACCACAAAGTTATTGAGATTTATTGAGCTCACAAAGACCTATTAATTCATGTGATCTTTTTACATGGTCCTATTAAATTGCTAGTCTTTTGAGACTGGTTTTCATTGTGTACTGCAACGTGAAAGACAGAGAAGCACTTAATAAAGTCATCAGTCTGTACCAAACTTCTGCTCATTTGTTCAGCTATATCCCCATTTTGATGCTGTAGAATTTGACGAGATCTCTGAACTACTGTAAAATCTACGGGGGGGGGGGGGGGGGGTGTGTATGAAGAAATACTATTCTTGTGATTGCAAAGAAATCATGGAAATATGTACCAAGTGTGTCAGCTTCCTATGTCCATAGCCAGCCAAAACCAGTAAAACCAGGAGGATGAACTTGACCTCTGCATCTCAGTGGGTTGCTTACATTTTTCCCTGTAGGCTTCAAAGTCAGTATTTATTGCTTATCTCTACTGTTGCTTGTTCAAAGACATATGTCTTTCAGGAGCTTGTATTCCAGGACAACCTGCTTCCTTTGATAGCTACTTCCTTTGATTAGCTACTCAGGTTGCTCTTCAAAAGGCAGAACTGACAAAGCTTGATTTTATTTACATTGTTGATGATTAGGTTGCTTACTGGGTCATATCTTTCAGTAGCACCAGTTGAAATGTAACTTCAGGTTAGCACTTGTGGCTAACCAGGGGCTCCAGGATCAGGTCTACATACTGTTCTTTCCTGCAGACTCATATAAACACATTCCCTAGTAGGTATGTTTCAGTCCATTGACACCCTAGGCCTTATCAGAGAAATAACTTCCAACATAGGAGTATCATACAGGTTGTACGTGTTGCTGCCTTCTCAGCAGCAACATCTGTCCATTTGCCATTGCGTATCTGAGACACTGAGCTTATGGCTGATTAGAGCTACATTTAACTGAGCTGGCTGTAAAACCTACGCTTTGTTGTGAACAGTCAGCGGCAACTGCAGGTGAACTTCTCAGTCTTGGTCATGGATGACACACTTAACTAAGCAGGAAGCAATATAAGCGCTTACACAGATAAGAAATGAGCTGTTTTCTCCTGGGACAGAGCTGCAGCTCTATCTATGCTGAGTGGAAGTAAACTCAGTGTGTTATTAAAGTACCTTTAATATCAGTCAGTCACAAAAGGAACATGCCAATATCACATGGGAAAGTGAGAGGTTTCCAGCTATCTTGCCTTCCCTAGGCATTCCAGTACTTCATTGTCCTAGAGAATGACACCAGATTGGGATATAGTATTCACTTGTCAGGAGCTGAGGGAGAAAATGCTCATTCCATCATATTTGGATATCCAGCTGTCTCCACTATTAGTTGTTAAAGCTTTGATTTGGGGACATAACAGAAATAATACTTCAGTGCCCTTATAGCCCCATGGCCAAAACCAGCAACGATGGCAGTTGCACAGGGAATTATTTCCCAAGAGTCTGGAACGGCTTCAAATGCAGCATTTCTTTGGCATATACCTTCAGGATCAGCATTTGCACTGTGACCTCATCTGCCTCAGGGTGTTGCTAAATGTATGTATTTTTAATAAAGCAATAAGATTGATTAAAAGCTTGGTCAGGGTTCAGCTCTTTACTTTGCCAAATGATCCAGGACTTGCTATCCTGAGGCATTGGTCATTGCATCCAACACCAAGGGTAGGCTGATGATTTATGCTAGGGTTAGCATTCTGACCACTCAGGGAAAGGGTGCCTGGATTTTCTAGTTCCATTTTTCCTGTCTTACATCTGTTGCATTTACGGAATCTGTCTTTGCCAGCTGCCCGGTCTGTAAGAGCAGAACCTGGACATTTCTGGCTCCAGGCACTACTCGTGGCCCCTTCACATGCTTTTCTGACAAGTTTGCATTTCAAACAAGATGATTTACTCTAGTCATAAACCTCCTGCTTCAGCATGTTGATATGACCTTAATCCTTTCCCATGTTTACAGGCCATGACAGTACTTTACCAGGCAGACTCCCAGCCCTACAATGTGATTAGTCTCCCTACCACTCTGATGTCTTACTTGAACAGACTCTTCTGGGAGCATTTCTTTGCACACGTGTGTCTACAAGAACAAAGCACTGGGCATTGACCTGCACTAGCCTTGTTATTTTAAGGGGGTTTGCCTCCATTTGAGGCTGTGTAGATGCATCCACAATTACGACAAACAAAGAAATAGTTTCACTGCAGTGATCTTTTTTACTGCCCAGGGCAAAAGACACCAATGGTTCAAGTGGGAACTGGCTTCCTCAGCTGTTAATCTTATATGTGTTCTGGTGATGTCCAGCTTTGCTGCTTTGCAAAAGGAAGAAATTAAAAAAAAATAAAGTCACAAGGAACCTCAAAAATCCCAAGGACCTCTGTCAACTCTGCACTTCAGCTGACCTCCAAGCAAAATGTTTCATACAGGCAGGCCCAAGTCTTCATCTGGGCCAGTAGGTTTTCAGAAACCTCCCAGCACCCAGCATTGGACCTGGTGATCCCACCTCACTTGCATTGTGAAGTGCAAATAACACTGTTCAGAACTTCTAATGTGCCACATTACCAGAGCAGCAAACCCAAGGGCACTGAGGTAGAATTAAGATCCCATTTGCCTCTTAAGTAGAAAGGATCTTGAGGTTAGCATCTCTGTTAAGTATCCAAACACCAGCATGTACTTGTAAAATAAATGAAAAGCTAAAATTCTTGGAGAGATAGGCAAGAACCATCATTTCTTTTCCTATATACAGTACTTGGTATCAAAATATATAAAGTAAGTTAGTATTTTAGAAAGCCATTAAGCATTCACTAGGCATGGGAAATCTTCCTCAAACAGACATACTGTTATGAATTAGAGCATTTATCAGCCTACTGATGATACAGTTTACTGTAAGTCTGCTCTTTCAAAGTGAAACCATATGTTGAATGGGAAAGAGTGGAAGCCTAATGTAAATGTAGATAAGGCTGTTTATTAAGCTATGCTGATGGATATTTTGTGGATGAACTCTCTTTTATAATATTGTTAAGGGTTATATACATTCTAGTTGGTATACGCAAACAACTTCACAGACAGTGGGTATAACATGATTTAAGCTGTCAGATGACAGTTCTGGAAGATAGTGGGACCAGTACTACCAGGTGCCAAACACTGGCAACATCGAAACCTTGTATAGTTCCCACGTTCAGATACATGAATAATGCCAGTTTGTAAGGAGCAAGGAGGAAGACAATTTGACAGTAATTTTTTTCCCCACTGCTTTTGGAAATTTCATGTTGCAGAAAAGGTGTTGAATCTTGCAGCACAAGAGGAAGTCACATTTCCAGCCATTCCCTAAGAGTTCCAAAAGCTTGAGTCTAGGCAATGTCATACTGCTGGGTCCTTGGAGCTGTAACTGAGGGTGCAGGTTTGGCTTGTGACTTTGTCTGTCAGTCTCCTGTCTTGCGGATTGCCTGCAGTGCTTCCTTGGAGTTGCAGTCTCCTTAGAGAGAGCAACTCCTAACAGAGGACAACGAAGCATTTAAACTACAACTCCCATGGGAATAGATGGGATCACTTCCAAAGTAACGCTTTTCAGCTTTTGGCTGAAAGACTAGTTCTGAGTATTTCATTAGTTAATTTAAAAGAAAACAAGGTTTTCCCCAGAAAGCAAGCTTTTTTTTTTTTGAAAAAATATGTATTTAATAAAGATCTAGTTTTCTGCCAAAACTTTTAACCAATGCTGGGAATTATATTCCCTGATAAAACTACTTGAAAATTGATTTCATAACATAGAGTAAAATCTAGACAATTTTTTCCAGATGACTTCAGAGTGATATTGTTATTACACCTAAACTAAACATGATAAACCTAGGAAACTCAGAATTAAGGTTAATGAAAGTCTAGCACATTAAAGATGTGGAAGATATATCATTTAAGCATGAAAATTACTTTAGCCTTTGCCATCTCATGCATTAACTTGATAGTTATGAAAAAAAGTTATGTTGGTTTGATTTACTCCAGAGCATCTTAAAGCAACCAGAGTACACCGAATAATCAAATAGTTTTCAGAAACAGTTGATATTCCCAGAGTAGCATAACTGTCTAGCCAAGCTCAGCTCTACTGCTCATGTGTCAGTTGCCTGCTACCTTTTGGGCTTCTCTTTTCTTCCCTGTGCCTTACTCTGCACACAACTATCTTGCACTCCTTCTACAGGTACTCTATGTAAAGATACACGTGAGCCAAACATGTAAACTCACACAGACAAGAAGCACGTATCAACTTTCTCCTACCCCCATACTCACCTGAGTATTCTTAGTAAGTCTTCTGCTTTTTTCTTATTCCATCCTTGTGGAATGTACCTGGTGCAATGAATAGTTTATCAAGAAAATACATAAAATTAATGATGATTCTGTAATTTTATAATACAAAATATATTTCCCTTAGGAATAGCATAGCATTAGAAGTCACTTTTCAAAAGTAACTCCATTGGTTTCAAAGGGCCATTATCCCCACAGAAAAGGTGCTCTCTTAAAATGGCTCCTACTTCGCGCTTCAAGGGAGTGTAAGGACCACCTTCCTCAGGCTCATTGACGGAGAAAGACTAACACGTCCCTACAGCAGTTACTCAGCTGAAGTTAATTTCGACCACAGCTCTGTCCAGAGTCACTGGAAGTGGAAGCTGTTTTGAAAGAGGGCAGTTCTACTACAGGAGTTTTGATTTACTGTGAAATGCAAAGAACAAATATATAATATATATATAATATAACAGATATATTATAATGTGGTTTTGGTCTCTCTTTACTTCCCCAGCCCTGTCTCTAGTGACTGCATTCATTGAGACGTCATTAGTCTGTTCTACCCCACTCCCCATAGTACCTTTTCAGTTCAATCAGTTCCACTATTAAAACTCTTTTTTGTTGTTTGAATGGGATATAATGTTTTAAAATGAAAGACTTGCAGGTTTGGGTGCAATTCTCTGTCTTCCCCTCAGATATACACAAAGCAGTATTTAGAGGAAATCTGTGCAATAATGACTGGATGGAAAAGCAGAGCTTTTCACACTGAGATCTTACCTTATAGACATAAACCTTTTACAAAAAAAATAGAAGTGGCACTGGATAATAATATTTTGTTTTGTCTAATCCACAAGAAAATAGCTTCCGAAGAGAACATGGCAGTAAGTACTCAGTTAAGTAACTTAATTCTGTTCCACTTTTCATGCAGTGCTTCACATGCAAACCTTGGAACCACTCATGTCCCTTGGCTTTTTTATTTAAATAAATACTTGTTCCAAGGTAGAAGGTCTAAGTAATTAGAAGATAAACAACATCTTCTGCATATTTATTTTCATCTGTAGAAATCTCCATTCATTATTTCTGTTGTGATGTTTTTATTGCTGTAACACAATCTATGCATTTTAAAAGCTTTCTGTGCCCAGAGGAAAACTCACAGAATCCGCCAAGCAGAGATGAATCACAGGTGTTGCAAGAGCACCTAGCAGCACTGCACAATAAGTGGAGATGGGAAATTGATAACCACATTACACCACTTAGGAAATTAATTAGAAGCTTACTAAGGCCAAGTATGGTTATCATAGTTGGCCTTTGTCCAGAGCATACAGTTTATAGTAATTAGGTATCAGTTAAAAATCGTTCATCAAACAAGAACAAAACTTTTACTTAAGTTAGAAACTAAGAAAGGACACATGGGATTTTATGTCAGAATTGTTGCTGAAATTGATTTTAAAAAAGTTTCTATTCCATTCTACTCTGCATCTGTAAGAGTATCCGGGGTTATTCATGAGGCAGGTGCTCAAATGATGTCACAGTTAATGTTTAGCATCATTTTCTCATAGGTCAAATCCTTTCACACCCTTTTTAAATAAAAAGTTGGCATTAGACCACATGGTCTTGCAAAAGGAGTCAAGATTATATGCTATTCACACAATGTCACAATGCCAACAGGAAGCTCTGTAAAAGAAAAAAAAAATGGTTTCAGTATGTAAATTAAACGTAATAAAATACCACAATCAGAAAATCAACATAAGATATGGTAGGCCCAGTCCTGTTATACCTGGACTCATTCAGGAACCAGCAAAGAGCTGCTTGTGCGTCAGACAAACAAATGAGTGAACACAGAAGGACTTTGAAATTCAAAATGTGCTTAATCAATTTCATCTGGAAATACAGACTATACTATAAATGTAAATAGGCTGGGACTGAAATGTAAACCAATTAATTTTAAGAGTCTCCAGTGGTGCTGCTTGAGTTTCCAACTGTGCATTACAGTAATTTTAGAGAAGATCAAGCAAAAGCTACTTTCTTAAAATTTACCTCATGCATGTGTCCCATTAATATAGAATGTGGGGCTTTTTAATGGTTACCTTGTACATGTGAATAAGTCAAAACACATTCAAGTTCAAAGCAGCCACCAGTTCACCAAGTTAAGGCAAATTCAGCTTTAAACCAAGAACAGAATGTATTTTCATGCTGCCAGTGTTTTGTTCCAGATTACTAGCTCTTCACTCTGACTAAATCCTTGCCGTCCCCATAGACAGAAATACCAGATTCCAGCTGCTAAGTCAAAAAGAAACTGATGGTACCATGGGATGAGACTTCAAAAAGAAAGGAAACAAATTAAAGGCAAAAGCATTTTCACCGATTTCAGTATGGTCCTGCTTGTTTCCAGGAGAGAGAACTGGAACAAATACCACCCCTGTTGTATACCACCGTGATTTTATTGCACTCATCTTCATCCTGTTATCCTGTTTCATTAACTGTCACTGTTAACAACCACACTGATGAAAGTGGGCTTGGACAGTGGAAATCACTAAGGGAGCTTCCAACATGAGATGAAAACCCAGCACTTATTAAATCTTTTCAACAGTGCTTTCTAAACCCGTATTTCTGGCTGGTGGCCTAACCAGGAACCCTGTGCGTACTTGACACACCCCTTGCAATGAAAGGTGCCCAAGGAATGTGTGAGGAGGCCCCTGATCAGGGAAGTGACTGAACCTTTGTTTTAGCTTTTTGCTCATACCTGACGCAATGGAAAGGTTTTACAAAACAGCGTTTATGGGATAGAACAGTCAATAAGGAATGAATGGATTAAGCAAAAGGCAGAGATGCTGTGTTTGCTGAAAGTTGTGCTTTATGGTAGTACTACCATCACATTTACCACATGGACCATGACTGTATCAGAAATACGTATCTACCCAATGGGTGAATTATATAAGGTTATTTCCTCGTCCTCAGTGAGGTGAGTGCTCCACATTCCCTTTGGAAAATTAACCTTTTGTCAGTTTTGATTCTGAGAACTGCCGAGCTTTCATGAAAGCATTAAAAAGCCAGACTAAAAGAGATATTATGTTAATTTCACTAAAAACTTTTCATATATAATTTTTGGACTACTGGCAAGAACTGTTTTCTAAAGAGTCTTCTGCTGGCCAGCAAACTAAAGAAGTAAAGAAACTCACATTTTCATTCACGTTCATCAATAATCAAACTTTTAAGATACACAGGCTCTATCTGAGCATGTTCTTCTTGCTTCAGTGTTCCAGAAAGAGGTTAACATGCTGCTGGGTGGGCCGTCTAAAAAACTGAAGTGGATATTTTCTAGCTGAAACTTTCTTGTTATCTGTGATGGCATGAGTATTCAGTTCATCCCTAGCAGACATAAAGAACTGCCATTCTCTGTTCTCCTTTTCAACAAACTTTTGCATATTCATATATTATAATTTTATCTCCACAGTTTCTCTTTTCTGGTTTAAACAACCCAGTACCCTTACTCCTTACTCACAGGTCAGATTTTCTTGTTCTTAATCTCGTAATTTCTTCTAAACCCTCCGTTTTGTCTATATCTGTCTTGAAAGATGATGACTACAGCTTTTGACACCATCCCCCAGCTGGGGCTTTCCCAGCACCAAGTGAAGCAATGCATAGTTCTGTGTCATCTGTGCAGAACTCTTAACTACGGTCTTAGGATGGTATTTCCCACTTTTGCAACAGTACTGGATTACCAGTCAAATGTCTTTATTCTGAAGCACAGAATACCAGTTTCGCCCTCTGAAAATGTACACTGTGCCCATTGCTGCTTTCAGTATGCACCTCCAGAAACTGCTGTGCTAGAGCTTTGCCTTTACTACCCCTTCCTGTAAGTTCCAACAGCAGGCTAATTGATTAGTGACATCAGGAAACGTTTCAGTGCTTTTAAAGTAAATGTAATTTGGGAGGCCTGCAATCAGCTAGGATAAACAGCAATTAAGCAATTAACCTCATCACCCTGACATATTATCCCTGACATGATTGCACACTCAAAATTGAATGGAATATAAAGAATCAATGCCTTCGTATCATACCCCAGTGGCTGGGATGGTGGTCCTAAGATGTGCCTTCCTTTCTGTCTGATAGTTGGCTGAGTCTATAAGCATCCCCCATACCTGACCTTACAAACATGATACTATGTATGCCCCCTTTGTATTTCATGTTATTTTGCACTTTCTACATTTACAACCATTCTAACAAAGGCACTGGACAGCCTTTTCTATGGAAGTACTCGGTATAGGCTTGTGGGGACAATGTCTGCCAACTTGGTATTTATGAAGTTGCTGACTTCACTGAGGGAGATGATATGAATTCTGGGTCCCTAGGCAAAACATGCTGTTTATCTGGGTAGGGTCTGAAGAAAGTGTCACCTTTTTTTTGGCTGGTTTATTTCTACTCACAGTAACAAGCTCACTCAACACAGGACCACCTCTTATGATGCTGATGCCAAAACCATTTGTCTTCCAGTCTATGCGTGTGTCTGTCTGTGTGTGTATGTAAATGCATGTACCATGACAAGAAGTGACAAAACTCCAGAATGTCAGGATTTTTCCTCTTTGCCATCTCTGGCTCTAACTGACATCCAGGCAGTTAGATACTAGTTTCCAACATAAACACAGTCCCATTAAGTTTCTCAGCTTTCACTCTGTGGCTGTTTAATAGCAGGCAGTAGCCCATATGCTTTCATGAGGATCATGTGCTTTACCTGTCACAACATGGTCCCCTGATCCTTTCTCCATGAAGAATTTATTTGTGGCAGCAACGTTGCTGTCTTCATCTGTGCACGGGGCACTGGCACAAGGAAACGCCTGTGTGGCTGTCCGATCCACTGCAGATTTTGTATCTTCATCAAAATGCTGAACATTGCATTAGCTTATGCCATTTGCTGCAGCACGGGGAATCAGCATGGTTTTTTTCCTCTGACATCCTCATTAGCATTGCACGCCCTTATTCTTTAACCTTCCTTTCTTCTTGTATTTTGGATCACCCATTACATACATTCTGTCATAGCCTTAGTAATTGTACAGGAGCTTTTGTCACCTGGATGACTGCCACTGCTTTGCAGATTCCAATGGTTTTATCACAGATTAATCGTAGTGTTTGTAGTGTCACAGTTTCTTATCTTAGTTTCTCAGTATGTTCTGGTTTCTTCCTGGGCCCTCAAGGAATTCCTCCAAATTGAAAGGTTGTAATATACTTCACCTTCTCTTTCTGAACATGTGCATTTAGTGATTTTCACTTTTACGTGTAGTGTAGTGCTTATATTTCTGTAAGATGGTTGCATAGACAGCCTAAGTTAATCTCCATTAATTAGGAAACAGATCTCCATTATAGAACTCATAAAAGCCTTAGACACCGAATTGTCAGGTGTGCTTTCAGGAGGCTGTGGTACCTGAGGCTCAGGCTTCTCCCATTTCCAGACTCTTACTTCCCTGGGCATGCTTTGAAATGACAGCAACCTTTATATGTTGCAGGTTCAGAATCTTCCAGATTCTTGTTAGAGAAGTATTTTTTAACGTTTCAAATCCTCAGAATTTTATCCTTGGAACTAAGATTTGCTGCATAGCTCTACTTCACTATGGCTTGTATTACCTGTAAATCTGAGCGCTGCAGAACTCGGTAAATGCCAAGGGAGGGGTTTCTGGGCTGTTTGATTAGCAGATGCATTTCCAAGCATGCATTGTTGGCTCCCCTGTAAAAGACTGAAGATCACAGGAACCACTCTACTGCACAAAAGCAGTTCATCAGAACATTTGCAAGCTTACTATTAGATATTGTGTATTATGATTTAAGTTCTGTGACTGGCAACAGAGCTGGAGAACAAAGTCCTTTGGTTTGGCAAAAATTCATGCAGCACGGGTAGCAGCCATTCGGCTTTGATGCATCTCTGCTGTGTCTCAAGCCTGACTCAAAAGGCCCACAGTCAAAGAATAATCCCAATTTAATTCTTGTCTTTCCCATTGTTTCTTTTAACAGCTGCAGACACCTTCTGAGAGGAGACAGTCTTGGACCTTGGACTGAAAGCATTGCATTGTTTTGCAAAGACTGTTGAACAACCTCAAACACTTAACTACCTCCAGGGATAATCAGTGAGGGTTATATTTAAACCTGTTAGAACTACAACTCGGTAATCAGTTCTGCATCCTTCAAGATTTACCCTTCCCATAAATGCTTTGCCACCTTCACTTCTGACAACCTACAGCATTTTTATTTGGCATACTGCAGATAAACAGGCAATATAATATTAAAATGAAACCAAAATTCAGATTTTAGATCAAATTCAGTCAACAAAATAAGCTATTAAACACCCTCTACAGAAAACCAGTTACTGAATGAATACTGCATGAAAAAAGTTCAGTCTCATTCAAAGTAAATACGGCCAATTTATTTGCATTGCCCAAAGTCAGAAATGCAGGAGCTTAAAAAAAGAAAAACCAAATGTCTGAAAAAATCACTGCTGTTATAACTCTTTGAGGTATTCATTAACATAGGTAAGGACACATAATACTATAATTAATAAGCAATACATTTTATGCATTTATTGGTTTAGGTCTTTCCTGTAAGGTAAGAAAGAATTCTCTCTGTTGCATCACATGAAGAAACAGACTTGGTCCCAGTGTCAAAAGACTCGAAATTAGCCCATTTTTTTCTGAGTTCAGTTTCTTAACCTTTTCTGTTACGGTCGAAGTGGCTGCCCACTTGCAGCTCACAGACAACTAGTTCAAAGAAGTATTAAAGTAGCCTATTGCAGTCCTGACAAGGATCACTGTAAATATTCTTCCCCTCTATGTCCCTCTTCCCTGCCACATCAAGAAATTCTATTTACTAGGAGAGATACAAGTGGTTAAAGCTTATGAGTTACCATGAAGCTGTATTTTAATCAGGAAACACTAAAACTGAGAAAGCAAATCATGGATCTCCAGGGATATGAAAGACCACGCAGAATAATTCTGCATCAGTCCAGACTGCAGGAAGGGTTCTTCTTTCCCATTTTCACATGAGCTGCTGAAAGTGTAATTCCAGCCCTGAATAGTTGCTTCTGAGACCCCGACACAGCCTACTGAAGTTTTCAAGGGATGAACAGCAACAGTCACAATTTTCTTACTTTTTAGCAGACTTTAGCTTTGTAGTTTCTGTGGCTTGCATGTCTAGACCCCCAGCTAAGATGAGCTGGCTCAGATCTACTGATGCACAGTCCAGTTTGTGTTGCACCAGCTGAGGATGTGCACCTGAATACTGGATTCATGGCTAGTTCTGCCAAAATTCCTGCTGAAGTGTTGATGCAGTTGGCATGGCGGATACACTCATTGCTTTTGTTGACCAGGCTAGCACTTTGATCTGTTCATACAGAGGGACATTTGCAAACAGATTTGACATACGTTTCTAAAGCACAGGAGAAACTTGTCATTCCGATGACCTTCCAGGGCTGATTAAAGGAAGTAAAACAGCTGGATGTGTTTGACTATGCTTTATCTCTTACGCAACTAAGAGAGGTGCAGGCAGGGAAAGAGAACAAAGTGCTGATGAAATAAAGTAGCTGAGAGCAAGTGGATGCCATAAATACCACTCAGTTTCACTAGAATATCAGCATCTGCTGTACTTTCCAAAAGACTATTTGTAGGATTTTTACTCCCACAGCAAGGAACAGTGCTGCTAGACAGACAATACTGAATCCACACTGATGTTATGTTTCTTTCTCTATGAATTCTGGCATTACGTGCAGACTCAATACCAGAAATCCCATTGTGGTGTACTGTTGAATTCATCACACTTAAGGCTTTAATTTATACACACAATGCAATTTGTCTACACTAAAGAATGGTAATCAGCAGAAATGCTAATGTGGAGAGACAGCAAAGGACTAGAGCCTCAGAGATCCTCTTCTACTCCAAAGATCAACTTCACCTTAGCACAAGAGCTTGGTTAAAGTGCCCCTAACATCATCAGGACTCTACTTCCTTGCCTTTGAAATTAGAGGAGTGTATTAATTCTGATTTTTGCAGCCCTTCCTCTGCATATTTATCTAATTTTCTCTAGCTTTCTTTCATGGGTATTCTGACCCACTTTTCTCCCCACACAGGCTTTTGAGCTTGAGCCAGTCATGTTAATCAAAAATGCAGATTTGATTGTCAGTTTCATCCAGAATTCCTTGGGCTTGTCTGTCCTGCTCTTACAAGAAACCCTCCAAAACTTTTGATCTGAGTCACCATTGAATCATCCAGTTCTTTAGAGATGTTTGTGCAGTAAATCTAGATCCACAGACTCACAACTCTCAGTAAGGTACATGCTCCAAAAGCAAGTCAGACTACGTGAAACTAAGCTGATCCCACTGGTGAATTTTTTTTTATGTTCTGCGCAAGTCACAGGGTAGATCTGAAAACAATGGTTAGAAACCTCAGATCCTGCTCCCAAGGTTCAGGACAGTTTGTAGCTGCCAGAGTCAGCACTCTGCCAGTGGAACACGATGCTTTTCAACCTCTGCACCGAAGCTAAACAGCAAGGCTGGTGGTTTAAAAAAGGCATTATTATTACCCCTGAGCTTTTATGGAGCCCTAATTAGATGTACGTGCAGGACATTAGAAGGGGCTTGATGTCTGCTGCTACTAGTTATTTTATTACCTAAAAATGAAGCTTTTAAAGCATTTCTTCATACTAACCTTAATTAAACTTCTGCTTCTGCTTTTAGTCAACGGATATTTCAAGGTACATCAAAACTTTTCACCTGTATCTTTAAAACTGCATTACTGTGAAACCCCAGCAAGCGGCCAGCTCCATAGCATACTGCTCCAAAATACCCATGCTTTAATAGATGTGTCTTCCGAGAAACTGCATGAGGTGCCTTGAGAACTAGTATTGCTGGAATTGTGATCAGCAATGATCTGAAGAGCTTCTCCAGCCTGTGGCAGAACAGAGGAAAACACAGCTCAGCCCCAGGGTCCTGAAGCAGCATGACCTGTTTTCTGTCATTCTCTCTGAGGTCCACAATAATTTTTGAGCCTATTAGTCATTGCAGTCAAATGTGACTGACGGTAAAGATGTCACAGAAAATTCTGTTTCCAAAGGTTTCAAGCAAACCCAACAATATTCAGGCAGCCAAAGGAAAGCCAGTTTCCCAGATGAAAGAGTAGCTGTTACAGGCTCACCTCTTTACTAGAAATCAGAGAACCCACCTGGCAGAGAGACTTTGTCGCTACCTGATGTGCAGCAAAAAGATTCAAGGTCTACCCTGATCTGCACACCACAGACAATCAGTCATAAGGGGTGACTCCATAGGAAATCTGGCATAATTAGGTCTAGAGCTCAAAGGTCAGTGAACACAGCAGAATGAAGCATTATTTAAATACAAAGAGGATGAATTCAGTCTCATGCCAGGGAAGTACTGAAAGAACCTGAGCAAATATCTAAATGCGTAATCATCTGTTTTAAGCCACGCCAAATAAAAGCTTTGTCAATAGTTACAGGCACGTTACATTGCTTTGAAAAACAATGTTTTCCAAAACAAAAGCTCTGCTTCTTTTTTTTACTTCCTTCACTACCTGCCCTTAACAATCCCCCACGCAACCTGTCCTTACTGCAGGAAAAGCGGCAGATAAACATGTATAGGTCCACATCAGTGTTTGAAGGACTAACAAACACCAGTGCAGATGAGACCCAGCCCTGGTTTAGGTGTACATGCCATTTTCTTCTTCTGCTAGGTACCACAAACGAAGAATTCATTCTTCTCCTATGACAAGTGACAAAGCTTGGCTATATTTAAAACTAACAAGTACATTCCTATGACTGCTGCTTTGCTTCTTTTTTCAAAGACTTCAAAGATCTTTCAGTTAGTGCTCTCTTTCATAGAAATCTGTGAACCATACCATTCCTCCTATAATAATTTTCCCTGTTTAGCTTCTCCATAGCTCCAGAGTTTTGCAAGATATGGATAAAAATTACAGTACAATAACCCCTCCCCTTGGGCATCTGGCAAGGGATTACAGTCCCCAGGCTAATGAGTGTTTCCCAGATCATATATACAGGAGGTACGAGCCTCCCTCCACCTGGAGGTGCAGCTTTTGATGGCTCTTCTTTGAGCCTTCCTCTTTATCTCATAGCACAGATAATGGCAGTCAAACAACCATACTGTCCCAAAGGTCAGAAGCACAACCAGCTTACTCCTCCTCATCACCCAAAACAATTTCTTAAGGTAATTTTTGGAAAAGGAAAAAGGCAAGTGAAGATACCCAGGTACACATAAGAAGTTACAACTGATTTGTCCCATTGTTTTTTCAGTGGTGGTAGACAACACAGAAGTTCAGGGAGCTCCAAAGAACCATACCATCAAAGCTGTGAACAAAGGTAGCTCAGAAATGCAGAGCATCAGACATGACCCAAGCCCTAGGATTGAAGGCCGCCTGCTTGTAGCTAGTTCTTTAAACAGCAAAGGTAGGACACGTATAATTCTGGTCCCAATACCAGATAAAGAAGAAGGGAAACATTACTAGAAAAGCAGAAAGTTAATTGCAAAAAGCAGATGTCATTTAAAGACTTGTTTATGCTGAGGGAGAAAAGCACTCTACAGCCGAATAAAAGGAAAGAAAAAGTTGCAGTCAGAAATACAGGGGAAAAAACCCCAGGATTTGTTTCAAAACCACTGAAATCTATGGGAAGAACTGCATTACGTTTAAGAGATGCAGATACACTTTAATGAAACTCAGTTTTTACAGAAACATCACTGTGAACATATTTTTATCTATTTAAAAAATACTAAAAAAATCAAGTTGTGTGTAACCTTTTGTTAGATAGATCATACCATCACAATGCTGAAGTAACTATAAACCAGCTTTGAAGCCTGGTTGTTTCTGCTGGATGCAACGGGACTTTTGCCATAGACTGAGACAATGGCCTGTCCCTCAGTGCAAGCTAGAAAAAGAACGTAAATCTGCTGGAGCAGTGTTTGTGGAACATGGTGCTGATTTTAGTGATGGCTTTTTCCATGCACCAAGCAAGAGATCATGTACAGGGCTGTATTTACATGGTGATGTAATTTTACAGCAGAAGCTGGAAAAACAAGGAGGGTATATCATGTCCAGCATGATTTATGCCAAGCTTTCCACAACTATGCAGCCTCCCTCCTATGTCATACATATGTTGGCAGGATGAAAATTAAGAAGTAGGACAACCCTGCCCCCAATTTCTAGACAACCTTATGCTTTGGCTGCCAACCCAACTCATAACTCAAAAAACAACCTCCGTCAGGCAGACAGTTTTCAAGTCAACCAGCATATGTGCTTAATTGAATGCCTATAAAATTACCTTTTGTTTTATACAAGTGTCCTTCCAAGAAAAGAACGAACCGGAGATGTCTAATGGATTTAGCAATATGGCACTATTTATGTTGGGATCATAAAAGATCAGATACTCAAATACAATTATTTTCCAATTAATGTTTTATGATAATGTGGTTTAAAACTGTTAAACCCACTCATCTTTTGAGGTAGAATCTCAAATTCTTTTCCTTAAAAGGAATGCCATGACGTGCCACTGACATGTAAAGACTTAAAAAATAAATTTGTTGGCCGTGTTTACATACAGAATGCTATTAGTCATAAATAAGTAAAACAGAACTGTTTGATTAACCAGTGAAATTATATATACACATTCTGGAAAATCTGATTAAGTTTAATCTATGGTTAGTTTCTAACTAAGCAGGCACAGATCTCTCTATGAGAGATCTTACATTTAATGTAAGATCGTGACTCTTGTGCCAGTTCATCTACATCCATTTTGGAGCTGACTGAAATAAAACTGGTGCAGCTTCTAAACCTCTGCTGCTTTCATCAATTGTTATAAGTTAGGAAGCTGAGTGAGTCAGTAGAAGCAACAGCAAATCCAACTATAAACCATGTGTGCCTTATATCTACAAATGAAGTGAACTAACAAAACAAAGCTTTCATTAACAGCATTTGCAATGAAAGTAAACTTGGATGTAACAGTCAGAATAGTGGCTGAACGTGCACTAAAGGAAAAACATACAGTTGTCAGCATTAGAGAAGTGATCTGATACACTTTTTTTCCTTCTTCTTGCATATATCCTGGGTACATAAAGTTCCTTGCTTTTTTATGTCACGGATTGGTCTTCAAATTTTCCTTTTCTGCTTAGCTGCCTTCGTCTCAACTAAGCCAGGAGCTGAATCTGGAGGAGCCCGTCTTACATGCATTTATATTGAGACCGTCACTAAGCAGTAAAGCAAATATTGTGCAGTTAAAAGGCAAGACATCCCAAGTAATTTCTAGCTGGCCTTTTAAGACATTCAAATTGAAATAATATCTGCTGGATCATCCCATTTTAAAGCCAGGTGTACCCTGGGACTGATGCTAGGAACATGCATGTATCCCCTTGTCTCATGTTTTTGAGTCAGAACTGTTGTCTAACGTAAGAACCATACTGATAAGCTCTAGACCCAGTGAATCATCAGTGAAAAATGCTTTATGTGACAGCTGTTAAGTCTAACTGGTTGATTCTACTACACCACAAATTATCTTCCATCTTTCCCAATTCTGTTCAAGTCATTCAGTGTGTACGCACCCCAGTGTCTCCTCAACATGTACTTGGAAGAAAATAATCTACGAAGACTTCCTTCCAGCCGCTTTCCATTACCGTACATCCTCTGCAACACTTACACAGATAATATCACATAACTAACTCACTGGCAGCCCCCATCCTACAGAACAGTTTCATTTTCCAACCCACTGTAAGCAATCCTCTGGACAACCCCTTTACCTGGCTGGCATCCTCAGAAGCACCAAAACAGGCATTATTATGAGGACTGGACTATTATTTCAGGTGATGATGGGTTGTTCAAAGCACAGCTTTGGTCTGCTTGCAAGGTAAATGCTGATGTGATGAATGGGCACTTTTTGGCTTTTGAGCTGGGCAGGTCCCTCTCCACCCCTAGATGATTCTCCTCAGTAGTGAAAGCAAAAAGAATTCCTGGTTTCCTCCAGGATCTTGGGAGACAGTAATTAGGATACAAGCAGGATACAGCAGTTTAAAAATAAAATAAAACTAAAAAAAAAGAGCCAAAACAGTGCAGCATAAAGTTTCTTCATCATCTTACTGCAGCCAAGTATTGCCTGCTTCCTTCTCTACCTGGCTACAAGCAACAAGGCTGGAGTGCACAGAGACAGACACCCCAGTGCTGTGCTGCCGTACTCTCAGTAATGCAGTGTGCATTCAGTCAGCTGAGACTAGTAACAAGTGGAGCCAAATTTTGTGTGGTGGGACAAATAAAGGCTTTTCTGCTTTCTAAATCTGAAATACAGTCAGTTTCCTGAAGAACACTGTAGTGCTCTGGACAAATTGAGGAACAAATGTGGCAACAAGAAACTTAAATGCTCCAGTTTCGTAGAAAAAAAAGCACAGTGTCTTTAGCCAGCTATTAAGAATTCATTAAATTCTTAGATGAACACACACACACACAAATGCAGAACATCCTGAAGCCTGGGAATGAGCACAGGATCTAGCAGTGCCTCAGAGTATGTCCTTCGGAGCGCTCCAGTACCCGTGCGCACCTTGCGAAGTGAGACCTCATGTATCTCCTCAGTGTGGTAGCAGTCAGCTCCCCTACATGCAACACTACATGAAATATAGTTCCTTAGTTGGCATTTTCTCAGAGAAAAAGGTAGGACTTGAACTTCAGTTTGAGGTGCTGGTAAACACTGGTATAAAAAAAAAAAAATCTGTTCATAAATTTTTCTTGTAAACACATAGATTAAATATTAACATAGGAAAGAGGAGACATTACTAGCTAGGCCTTTAGAAATCTGGGTGTCCTAAAACAGCCAAAAAAGTCCATTTTACACAGTATCCACTGAGTTAGCAACCTCTGCAGAACCACTGCTGTGGTAATCGAAGCCTCCAAAACATGGGGATATTCCCTGTCCTCTCTTTCAAATACTGCAGCATTCTGCATAAGGAAACAGTTTGTGCTTTTGTTTACTGCAGTTTAGCCACAATGAATAAAAAAGATCCACATATTCAAGTAAAGATACTGCAAGTACATCAGCTGGGTCCAGTCCCTTTTTCATTTCACCCAACAAGCCAAGCTCATCCCAAGTGATGTAACTGGATGAAAGTTAATGCTGTCAGTTAAGATCCTCTGGGCCCAGGGGGAGCTTTGCAAAAAGTGTCAGTATGAGAGAGAACTGGTGTTTGTTCTCTGAGTAACATGCGAAAGATTTTTCAGTTCATTTATGAAAACTGGTTAAAAAGCAGAACATGTAAGAGCCTGGGAAAATCCTTTTGTTTGCCCATTTTCAAAATACTAAATTTCAACAACAAAAATTTGGATGGTCATAGTTTTAAAAGCTTCAATTATCAGTTGATAAGAAAAAACATAATCAAAGAGATTCCATTTTTTCTTGACCTTTACTCAAAGTCAAAGAAGTTAAAATAAAGATGCTCAGAGCTCTATGCTTAAATACAACATGCCTTCCTGTTACAGTGTCTCCTCTGCTCCCCACTCTTGGCCTTCCAGCAGCGAGAGCTCTCACTGCCACTCCCGTTCATGTCAGATGTTTGAATGGGATCCAAGGTATAAAAAAGATGCAATTATTCAGCATCTATACAAACATACATATTTGTACAGTCCAGACAGCCAACCATAAATGTGGATTTAACAGAACATATATATTTTTTAAATCCAGTAGTTAAAGTAGTGCAAAGAGGTCTATGCTTTTAGATGTATATATTATCAGTTATATACATGGCATTTTCCTGCCTTAAAAATAACTCTGAATAAACTCCTGAAAAATGGGGACTAATAGAAAAAATAATCTTAGGATTTTGTAGGAAAAATATAATTTGCAAAATGGTGATTTCTTCTTGCTAGGAACAAGTAACAAAAATATATTCTCACACATAATTTTTCAGCATCCTAGACAGATGTAACAAGTACTTCTGCAGCAGTAGCCCATCTTTTAAACAAAGTCCGAGTCCCTTACTGTGCTGCATTTTAATTAATATCAAAAGGCACTTACGTCAGTAAATATATGCCTACTCCTTTGTACATGTGAGTCTGGGTTTTAGCAATGTAAGCAAACGCTAGAACATTGTTGATTATATAGGAAGTGGTTTACATATAAGAATTCTATATAAGAAAGTAATTTATCTAAAAATATTGGCCCTGATCCCAGGCAGGGCCTTTGCCTCTTTGTATTATTCCATTGATCTCAACCGGAATTGACCCAAACAGAGCATGTCTGGAGGGCCCCACTTGAAAAGATCACAGTTAGTCAGAGCAACGCTTTATCTTTCAATCTGTCTGTTTAGAAGGAAGGATGAGGGAGAACCCAAGCTATTGGCATGTCAGGGTACTGCCTTCATCAAAGACAGAGGTTAGAGAAGTCTCTGGGTACTGCCTTATTGAATAGTTCCCTTTAAGCCTTCTACTGCCACAGCTTTCCCACTGGCTCAGGCACATTACTCTGATCAAGTGGTGTCAACACAGGTGCAGTCCCAGAGGCTCAGAGGTACCTAGGATCAAGCCACCGACCAGACTGATTCCCACGGACTTTGGAGTCTGCCAAAGACAGGACTGTAGATGAGGATGATGTCAGTGTCTAGTGAAGAAGATGCTGATTCAAGTTGCTTCTCGCCAAGACTGGACTTCTGTGCTCTTATGGAGCCTGAAAGGGGCAAAAATACCTTTTTCAAGGTGGATTTTTAAAAATCAAACGAGCAATTCCCTCAGATCCTAAGTCTTCCTCATAATAATATTTAGCCAGTATTTCTCTTGGTGAAACTGAATTTTCCGTTACCATGGAGGTGTGATGCAGTGGAGAACTTCTGAAGAACTTGTGTAGACAATTAATTTCTTTAATTTATACTATTATAAACAGCATAGGGATATCTTTGTAGAAAAATCAGTCCCAAGTTTCATCTCCAGTCTTCAAGATGGACCAATGCTGTACCATTTAACAACAACTTTTTCAGGGTTGGCAATAGTATCTTTCCATTGCTCTACTGCTTCACTGTTACTGCTGTCAGAACTTATCCAGACCTGCAGTAAGAAACAAAAAGAAAAATAAAATTGAGTTTACCTGATGTAACACAGAGGTCCAGCCTTTATTAATTCCCAATAAATACCGCCAAGTGTAGAATGAGATACAATGTGTAGACTGTGACCAAAGTGTGAGAGCACCAAAGACAGTTCTGTTAGGACTAACATATTCGGGCTTTCAGCTGGGAACACAGGGAGTCTGGGTTTAAATTTAGCCTCCAAAATGTTTATAGAGAATTCACTACATACTGATGTTTCTCTGCTTAATAAGATGGTTTAAATCAAGCATTCCTTGCTCCATTCAAATGCACATGCTGGGGTCAAGGGCTCATAAGGGCCAGTGATGGCTCTATGCATTGAAACTCCAGATGGCTACAAGCCACCTGGCAGCCCAAGCTAGCTGTCCAGTGTTTTCAAATGCATTTAAAATGGCACACTCCAACAGACATGGCCAAACTTGCATTCCACAGAGGCTGCTAACATGCCTATACCACACACAGTCACACCAAAAGAGTCCATTTCTTCTCAGCATTCAGTTAACAGATAGTGGCCATTAAATGAGGAAATGTGGTACAAGTAGGAAACATTCCCCCTGAACATTTATCATCAGCCTCCACTGCCAAAAGAATTATGCTTATGTAAGCAGGTATCATTATTTACAGGACTCTTATTTCCTCAAGTCTTCCACGAATGAGTCCTTTTAAGACTTCTCAGAAAACTTCACCATGAAGTACATTTAGCCTACACAGCTGAGGCAGGAGTCCTCAAGAAGTGAGAATAATGTCTTCCAGAATACCATAGACAGCTGGTGTTTCATCCACAGAGATTCAATATACATCTTGCTCATGATTAAATACATGGCTGTAAAAGCAGCCTAATCTAAGTATTGTCTGCTTAGAACAGCATCCAATTAAACATCATTCTCTGAAGAACAAAGTTAATAGATCCAACTATACTCATCTTTTTCCAGCTACCCAGCCAATTGCTCAAAGTACATTTTTCCCTGAGCCATATTTTATGTCTTCATGCATTATGTGGCAATGTCTGCCTGCATGAGCTGAAATAACCTTTTCCAAATAACCTCTGAGGAGAAGTAGCTCATTTCCTCCCCCTAAAAATAAGATATATGATTAAATGTAACTTGTCAGATTGAGATGACCTCACATATTGCCAAGTGACTGCAAAATCATACCCAGTTATTTGCATCCCAAGGTAGCACAACTAAAAAGAACAATTTTTTATTTTCCTATTTCAAATCCAATTCCACCAACAGGAATCACAGAAAGATGGAACACGTGTGACATGAGGCTCCATAAAACAGAGGGACTTCACATAACTCTTGCTGGCCCATCATTTCTATAGCACATCAGCTTCTCCTATAACTGCATGTCTTCAGCAGGCACAAGAAACATCACTAGAATGGGACAGTACCACTTCCTGTACCTAAGGATAGCATCTGACAAGAGACATTGCAGTTGTGGTCTCAAAATCAATTCTACATTATTCATTTATGCATATATTAAAATTCTGCTACTAAATCTAGCTGTGTCAGGGAGAGCACAAAGCGTTAAGAACAGCTATGGCTCACCATACCAAAAAGAAAAGGAGAGAAAGAAGGGACAGGATGATAGTAAATTAGAACAACCAGGGGAAGAGGGAAGAGAGAATAAAAAGAGACCAGACTATGAAGTTTTATGGGGGTTAAATAAACCTGATAGTACAAATGCTTTCAAAGAGATACTACTGAAGTTCCAGCTGTTAAAAAAAAAAAGAGAGAGAAAGAGCACTCGGCTAAAAAAATAATTTTGCTTTTGGTCACCTGTATTATCACTTGATGATACATATTTAGAATATTGTGCTGATTTCAGCATTGTTTTACTCAGGAAGGCAGTCTGATATTGTAGCTGTTGATACTTCCTTTTACACAAACCTGTTTGTAAGTGTATTGGTATAGTAAGCCATGGTATTGGTACGGTAAGCCTTTCTGTATGGTACGTTGTAGGTTGTGAAATTCCTGTGAGTGCTGTTTGTTTTCTTTAGAAAGCCTAAAGGCAAGGAGGAGATTGTATGTCTGTCTGTTGGAAGGACTTTCACATAGTAATACTCCACACAAAAATGACTTAGGGATTTCTTTTTAAAAGAAGAATCAAATGTCAATTCCCTTTCTGACGTTAGTGTGTGAGAGTCCAGTGCTATTCTTTCTTGGGTTACATCCAGAAGAGTTTATCAGAATTTACTATTTTGCCATATGCCACCTTATTTAAAGTATTTTAAAATTCATACCAAGAAACCTGTGGAACTGGATTTTAAGTAAAGGACATCATGCCAGTTAGCAGAAACCAACCTGTCCCAGGAAGTGTTTTCTTCTCACTGAGCTTCTGCTGTAGAGCTTGATGAGAAAGCCAGTTCCTTGTTCAGCTTGGCTAACTGGAAAAATCATCATTTCTCCCCACTTCACTTGGCCATTAGTGGACTTCAGAAGACGAGTCTTCTTCTTATAGATCATCCCTTCTGTAGTAAACATCCCAACTTTCACAAAGAAATCTAGCACAAAAAGGAGGGGGAAAGGCATAGCACACAAAGGGTTACTTACAAACACACCCAAAAAGGAACTGACAATATCCACATGTATGGTTTAAATTGCAGCAATTTCCCAAAAGTCTGGCCAAAAAAACTGTACAATAGCTTTCCTGACTAGTCACACAAACAGTACATTCAATAATATTGAATTGATTAAGACAGTATCCAAACAGCAAGTGCAGGCTAACGCTCTTGTATGTCAGGATTAATACTGGGATAAAAATCTTCCAAAATACATAAAGATGTAGCTTCAAAGCAAACAAAAAAGTAATTAAGTAAGACATCTGTGGAAACAAGCCTTGGCAATGGAAATCTACTGCACAACATGTTAGTCTGAGGTTTGGAAGGAATGCTATGAATTGCCAACCCATTTGAGAAGCAATTTACCTGTTACAAATGCTTTTAGAGAGGAGGCATGAGACAGCTGATGTGACTTACTTGAAGACAGTGGTGTAGATGGAACTGGAAGATTTTGTGCTTCAAGTATCTGTACCTGTATCCTCCTGTTTATTGCTTGAAAACAAGTTCCTACTTGAAGTTCTGCACGGCACACCTACAAGCAGAAGAATGTTGCCATAACATCTGGATTAAGTTGCTTATAAACTCAGGAAAAACAGGAATTCTGTCATAATTTGGGCTCCCACATTTCTATCTGGGATTTCCTAGAAAGAAATATAAGCATGTGTTGTGTACACAACCTACAGATGCACAGTAAGTGCATTTTGCACTTGTCGTAGCTGCAGTACATGTGCAGTGCACATAAGGCCCTCGTGGTCTTCAGCCAAAGATACTGGACAAATAAACGAGTCCTCAGTTTTTATCTGTGAAAGATTCCTCAGTGGTAAGAGCAAACACATACAGGGAAAACCAGAAATGCAGCTGTAGCTCTATTAAACCTGGGTGTGGAAGTGAAAGACCAGATATGTTCCACTAACACAAAAACCTTTAGAGTTCTCCTCCCACACTTTTGAGTTTTGCAATATGGAGATATAAACAGTGCTATCCATAGATACATGGCCCCATCATTTACTGTCATCGATGTTTAGGGTGACTGCATGCTGTGGAGTTTCCTATGTTACCGAAGTACTTGTGTTTTACATGCCTATATACATACAGCCCCCCCCCCCCCCCCCCCCCCGAATGTACTCAGATCTCAAGCCCGAATTTTTTTTAGAATTTTTGTTAGCGGCAAAGTTGAGCTGAGGCATCCTCATTACTCTCCTGTCAGATGCTAACATACCCTGAACACTGTAAGAGCAGCAGGAGAAGGCCAGTAGAGACCCAGCTTTCCTGACAGCCTCCAATCGAAAGGACTTTGCTAGTCACGGTTCCTTTCAAGTTTTAATGCACTTCAGTGAAGCAAAACGCACCAAGCAAGAGAGCAACAGGTCAGATAAAGAGAAGTCAGGCTCCAGTTCATCGAAGACACCCAAATTCTCTTTGAAGCTCTGCCACAAAATTTCTGTGTAGCCCCGAGAGGAAGCCGCTTACTCCACTCTCAGCTTTGGCCCTCTATTGGCAAGTAGGGTAGGTTGCTGCCTCACGGGGTAGTAGAAGGATGAATTCCAAAAGTGTCTGGAGGGCTTTTGGATATAATGGTGAGAAAAGCCAAAACAGAGAAACTGTGAGATGATTCAGGAATTTACACTGGGATGAAGCCATTTCTAAAACAGCTGCTTCTTTCCCTTAACCTTACTGCTTTTGAAGCAATATGGTTATTCTTGTTAGAACTAAAAAATGTCAAGTGTAACTTATGTTAGATATCAAGAGCATCACTCATTACTCAGACACACTTAGATAAAACTTGCTTTTAAATTGCTAATTCAAGTTTAATTTGTTGAAAATACAAATGTCTAGACACAACCTGTAAAAGAAACAAACAAAGTAAGGGTAGGGGGAAAGGAAATCCCACTGTGAAAACCACCTGCTTCTTATTACAGTAATGGGAATGAACTGGCTGAATTATTACTTCACAACATGCAATCTGAGTATTAAATATATAGCGATCTCAGCAGTTTCCAGCCACTGAAGATCTCAGCACTTTTCTTCCATAACAAAAGCAGATACCATTTGGTCTGAGCTCTTGCTGTGAGTCCTAAAGACCTTCTGATGCTTTTTTGGTCAGAAAAGGCAATCACCTGGTTCCCTTTGCTGAACATTTCCCCAGAACGTCCCTCCCTCAAGCTGTGAGCCATGGTGTGGAAGAGCTTGCTCTAGCTCTTTTCCCAGAAACAGCTGAAGTTTACAACAAGAACATCCATGTGCAGAGTTCAAAAGTCTGCATTTTTTCCCCATCAAAACACCTTTCCTGAGGAGAAAAAAAAAGGAAAAGGAGGAAAAAAGAAACCCCCTGATTGTTGTTAAGATTAAATTAGTACTGAATTATTTTACTTTCATTTCCATCAACTTTCTAGGTGATATAACAACATGCTTTTGCAGTATTGGCACTTACAGGTGCTTTGGAAGGAGGAGATATATCCAGCCAATGACTTGACTCCTCCGAGCTGAGGTCCCGTAGTGCCAAGGAGCACCCTCCAATCGTTTTTTTCCTGGGAGTCTGTATCTGGATTTTAAATACCAATCTGACAGCCTGCAGGCTTTGCAGTTTAATAGCAAATACAAAAGTTTCCATAAATTCAATATCCTAGAAAGAAAAACAGAGGAGTAACTTCATTATGGTACTGATGTTGCACTGAGCCAGAAAACTAGAAACCAAGGCTTCCTGGTCCTAGCCACTGCTCCCAGCTACCATTTTAGGTTGCCACTGAAAAGTCTGCTTTTACAGCGATAAGTGCCCACAGACTCACCACCTCATTGTCACACCCCGGCAGGGACAAAGCTCTGGATTATTTTTCACTACCATAATGAGTTGAGGCTATTTCTTCTGGAGCTTTACAACAGCATACACACATGGTCATAGCAAATTCTCCTGTGGCCTTTTGCTTCAGTCTCTCCTGCTAGTTTTATTTTCTTTCACCTTTGACTTGTATTGTGTGTGGTTTATGTTGGTTTACCTTCCACCCCCTTAATGTTCCTTTACTGCCACTATCAGTGGTCCCATGCGACCAATTCTTACTACTTTCTCTGGAGAGGAAGTACGAACTTTATCTCCTGCCCTAGTGAGAGGCAGTACATATCTACCTCCCCGGGGTGAAAGTGCACCTACAGGTATCCCAGTCTTCCTCCAGTCCCCCACCGTTGAGTTGCCAAGGCCAGCAGCTCATGGTTCATTCCCCTATGAGCATATCTGTCCTGCAGACAGGCGAGAAGGACGGCAACAGTACAACACAAGACAGGGTATAGGGGGAGGAACTGGAACAAGGCTTTTAATAGAATTTTGAGGAAGGGAGGGGGTAAGTAACCTGAGCCTAGGCAACTACCACAGCAAATATGGCACAGGCATGGATGTTTGGGCCATTTTAACAATCCATTTACATTCCACTTTTATATTTGGGGGAAATAAGATTTCGTGGTGTTTCCCCCACCTCTACTTACGTTGCAGCCTTCCTTGGCAGAAGATTTGAAATGCACTGGTTTGGGCAGTGTGAGAATTCCCTTGACGCAGATACGAGGATTCTCCCCACAGCTAGAAGGCCAGCTCAGGTCTTTGCACTGCAACATTTAAAACACAGTCAGTTTAGACAATGTTAAGACTCTGGCCTTCAGACAACTTAGAAACAGTCTTTTACATTGTTCTTGAATTATGCATAACTCCTGTATTACTGAATATAAATCAGAACTAGTGTAATGATTATGTCACTTCAGATAATTTAATAATTAAATTTTCACAACCAGAGGGTAAAAAATTACTTGGCAGATTTTAATGATTTCGATATGTGGCAATCTGACAACAGATCAATCACTAAATCCCTTGCATAGTATTTATCACTTCATGTAGTTATGAGGTTTCTGATTACTTAAAGTTCCATTGTCTAAAAATTATTCACTGTTCTTGGAAATGTATAAGACAGCTAGCATAACAGAATCACGTTAGCTAACAAAAAAGTCACAAGAAGCTACATGTTCTCTTCTTCCCTGAAGGAACTGTTAGGTTCAAAGTCAGTTAAATGCTGCCTTCAAAGTTGCTCCAGTTTTCTGCCTCCAGATTTCTACAGGAAAACTTCCACAGCAGGACCCATCTATGACCCGCTCAGCTTTCTTATCTATGCTGAACAGTTCCTCACTCCACAATCAGAACATACGTATAATAACCTAAAGAGTTCTATAATACTTTACTATTGACTGCAGCAGAACAGAGATTGCAATGGGGGTGGGGCGGGAAGAGGAAGATACTTTGAATGAAGCCCAGCATTACATTTGACTAAATTGTGTTTATATTAATACTTAAAAGTAATTTTCTTTTTCTCCTAAAAGTATTTTGTAAAGTAACAGAGCACCAAATTTAATGAGAATTAACACTAAGTATAGCAAAATAGTCGTTTGAGTAAATAATAAAGTTATTTGTATTTGCTTACATGTAAAACTGTGATCCAAATCTGTTCTACAGAAGAAACATAACACAACTTCACATTCAGTCTTCCAAAGTCTCGTTCGTCACCTGATAATGTAATAGTATCTATGGAAGAAAGCCAATTAATGTTTTTAGAAGTAATGCAGCATCTTAAAATTTTCCAAGAATAAACAGAATAAAAGTATTTCAAGAATAAGGGAACTCATTAGTAGGTGTACTGCTTATCTTTGAAAACTTATCTCAAAATAAGTTAGAAATACCTTAACACCTACATTTTGAGGACAAAATATTGTAGCCTGACCTTCTGCATAGCTAAAAGCCTTCACATTTACCTCAGTTATCCCTATTTAATTTAATAACTTGTGCTGTACTCAAACAACTTTTAGAAAGACAAAAAGCATGTGCCTGAGATACCCAGAACACATTTCTAAAAGACAAAAAGCATGTGCCTGAGATACCCAGAACACATTTCTAAAAGACAAAAAGCATGTGCCTGAGATACCCAGAACACATTTATAATCTATCACTTCCCTTAATTACTTCCACTATTAAGTTTATGAACTGGCCTGCTTTTTCTCTTTCTCATATTTCAATTCCAGCCTAGCGAACATTTTACTATGATGCTTTTCTCCAAGTCAGAAGAGCCATTTAATATCCAGTTTTTCTCTTCATGACTGAAACTATGTCATTGCCCCCCGTTCTTTTTGAGGAGACTGGGTGAAATTCTGACTTTCAGTAGGGTGACTTTTGTGGGGATTTGATTAATTTTTGAGGGTTTATTTTGCAGTATCCCCACTTCTTCAGCATTCTTTCATGAATAGGGATACTAGGTTTGCATGCATTATTCTTGCCTAATTCTCAGTGTAATATGGGTATTGGATTCCAGACACTTCCCACAGAAAAATACTGATAGATGAAAAAGGACTAGAGCTGTGACCAAGGTGCTGCATTCTCTTGGTTCACTGCGGTAGTAAATCTGAGGATTAATTTTTCAAAAGCATGAGGACTCCTGGAAAGCTCATTTGCTCAATCCTCTGACAACAGGAAGGTGCACATTCAAAACTCTTAATTTCAAATTGCAAAGTAATCTCCCAACTGGTCTGCTAATCAGATTCAACTCAAAAAAACCCCCAAAACCCCACCAACCACCCAACCCCTCAAAAAATCTAAAAAAACCCCATCAACAGTAGAGACAGCTTAATGTTTCAAGTGCAAAGGGAAATATTTCATTATATGGTAAACACAACATTACCCAGACTCCTGTTACTGCCTTGCGAATCCTTCCTGGAAGAGGTACTGCTAGGTACACTGGACAACGAATCGTATCTCTGGGGAGAAAAAAACCAAATCACTTCATTCAGAGCAAGAGATGCAAAAAACCCCAGAGATTCTACCATCAGACAAGGCATGAATGAGAACAAAACCAGTATCCAATTTCAAATAATTGTCTCATTCCCTACTAACCTCTCGATCCAGCAGCATGGAATTACTACTCTGATGCAAAGAGCTAATAGAGGACACATATGGCCAGCACAGATGTTTTTTGCTTACTGATATATATGCAGCTTCATCTCTATGTAAAAGATGATTATTTGAAAAAAATTGCAGTGTTTTTTGCATCAATGGAAATTTCTAGTGTTCCACTTTTCAACTGATGGGAGAAATCACAAGATGATGAACCACAACCTCTTGTCTGTCTTGTCCTGCCTAATAAGCCTATTCATGTTTCTCAACAGCCCCACTGGGCCAGAACAGTAGGAGTCAGAGAAGACATCAGGAAAGAGCCTCTTGAAGTTTGTCAAGATGTTGAACTTCTCCTTGTAGCCCTTCCAGTGCGTAGTAGAATGCCCTTCAGTTTTTACTTTGAAAACGCAATGCAACAGGAACAGATACACCAAGCAAACTGAGTTTGAGTATAACCTGTTACAAGGGGAACTCACCTTCATGAATCGATGAGGTGGGCTTCTGAGATCAAACATTGAATGGCTTACATCAAGTGATCCAGGCAAAGCACTAGGTCTTAGATCACTAACTAAAAAGACAAAGAAAACAATACAAATTATGTAAACATTCTAGAAAAAAGAATCATTAAGAAGTTTTTTTTAAATTTAAGTAGACCTATGGTAGAACTGAAACCTAGCTAAATAACATCTAAGGATGTCAGCACCTTTCCCCCCTTCCCTTCCTAAAACACTCTCCTGAAATGACAAAATGGAAAGACCAAGCCACTAAAATACCTGAATCAATTCCATTTTTGTAGCAATGGTAGAATAGGGAGCCTGCCTCAAAGTTATTTCCTCAAAAGAAATGTATTTTCTAGTAGATACTTTAGCAAAACAGAAAAGCCTTGTCTTTTAATCTTGTCAGCCAGACCTGGGGCTTAGCCTGATCTCCTTTTTCAAATTTTTCCACGGTAAAGACCCCAGTGGCAAAAACCTGCTGCCTGTTAAACTTGGCCTTATCTCCCTGGCTTTACTGATCACAGTGTCAAAGCACCATACTCTGCACCCTTACTAGGTCTCAGACAAAGCAAGTCTTACTTAACTCTAAGATGACACGTACTTGCTATAACACAAAAGCAAGATCTTTATTTTACAAAAGGGTAGTTCCCTCAGCAGCTGGACGTGGTTAAGTAGATCAGTTTTGCACTGGAGGCAGACATGCTAGCTTGCTTTGCCAGTTTGTCCACCTTCGTGTGATGCAAGCAAGTCTTGTTAAGCCCCTAAAAGACAGAAAGTAACAGCACAGCTGGAAATCAAGGAGCGCTGGCTCCACAGCTGGTTCACCAACCAAGAAGTGGCTATAAAATACAGATCAGTCTGAGAACTGCTATAATCAAACATGTCTTCTTTAGACTAATGGATTTTTCTCTTACCTATAAACCTTGGGAAAGGGAGGAAGACAGAAAAGTAAGGGTGTGGTCTTCTCACCTGATCCATATAATTTCCTATTATCTGATTTTGCTGGGAAGCGCCTAATCAGATCTGGCGAAACCCGATGCTCCAAATAGAATGGGTTGTAGACGTCACAGTGGGGCCATTGGTACACGCTGTGCAGTTCTGCTTTCCGGTCACCAAATGAGGCTCTGGTAGATTCTGTGGAGCACAAGTAAACATCAAATGCAAGAGTTCCAGACATAACACATGCTGCCTGGCTTCATAAGGCAGGCAGAGTGCCTTCAGGGCAAAGGACAAAATATTTCCAAGTTATCTACTTCAGGAAAAGGACAAAAAAAGAAAAGAAAACATACATATACATTATGCCAGATTTCCAGTGTGCTAGCAAACACCAGAATGAAATTGCCCCTAAAAAGTTATGCATACCCTGTCTTGGGAGTTCCACAATAAATGTTTACCTAGTTAAAATACAGAAGGCTCCAAAGGCAGAGATAGCCAGACAGAAATTAACAGCAAAGGTAAAGCCATGTGTACTGAAAAACTCTGACTTACTTGGCTACCTACCCCCAGGACATGCCCACTCATCTAATAGGCCCCTAGACCTTCAGGAGGGTCTTGTATGGAAATATAATGCAACCTGCAACTGCAGTCTCCTTGTCATCCAGTTTCTATAGGAACTCTGTCAGGGGCAAAATTGCAGGGCCAAAATGACTTTAATTGTTGGCTGAGGCACAAGTAGACAGATCTGAGGATGCTTGAATCCCAGCCCTTTACTCAGCCCAGTACAGCACAGCTGCCCTATTTTTCTTTCCTTTATTTACCATAATGTCATAAAAACCATGCACATCCTGGTCAGCAGAACAGTAAAGAACACTGCTGTAGTGCTTCACTTTGTCTGTCTGGAGTGAAAATAAGCCATATAGAACAGTAAAGTAGAGAATGGGGATGGGGTGACCTGGACTCTGACATGCTCTGATGTTTGCTTCCTTCACTTCACCTCCCTGGACTTCAACCTATCTGTTAAAAAGTTCTTTACCCCATTATAAAGTATCTTCAATTCTGCAAGTGCATTGCCCCATAAAAGGCAAACTACTATTGCTGTAAAATCCTTTCTTCCAGGTGTTAGTAGAGTAAGTAAAAAAGAATAACTCCAACACTGACATGGAACATGAGAGATGATAAAGCAAGAATTCAAGTATAATGGGCTTGAGCATGATGTACATGAGGATGAGTGCTACAAGTGAGGCCATAAAGAACTGCTACACAGCAGATAACGGAAAAGCCAGTGTTCCAGACCAGGAACACGCTTCTCCCTGCTAGCTTACTTCTGTGACAGCACGAGGCACACTGCAGCTAGTATTGAAGAGAAACGCTGCCAGAACATAATAGCTTTCAGAAGGGATGCCAAGAGCTAACACTGAGCATGTCCTGTTTCACTAAAGGAGAATGGTCAGACATGCACAGAAAATGGAGTGGAACTGAGAGCAGAATTTGGACGTCTACAGATATTTAATAATGGTCTAAGCAGCAAATACTCTAAACACATTCTTTGAATATGCTGGTGCTTTGGCTAATGTGAAGAAAGAATGACAGCACACTTCACTCTATTTAGTAAATCTCCCTAAAAAGTAAACTTGTAATTTTAAAACACAAATTAATGAGGCTTAAAAAGCTAGACTTTAAAAATTCAGTATTTATATTTGGAAACAGAAATGGAAGTTGCCTACTTGACATAAAAGCCGCTTTTCAAATATTTGTTAAAAAAATTAAAATATTTGTTCAAGAGAGACAATTATGAACAGTCAGGTCATCCTGCTAGAAGATCTCCCAGCTTTATAACCTAAGGGCCACTCTATTCACCAGGTCCTTCAGAAATGATGAAGCAGAATTCCCAATGAAGACAAGTCACTGGTTTACAAGTCACTGACTGATAAGATTGTGTAGAACTGCACGAACAAATAAAACATTTATCTAAAGACTGTTAGACACATCTTCCTTCTCCCTGGAGAACACTAGTTCCTCAGAGTCCTTGATGGACTTCTCTGTACAGTACCTTGAGGATGAAGTACGAAAAAGCAAAGCAGAACCTGAACCCAGACCCAGTAGGAAAGGTGATTACCAGGAGCATGTCCTGCATGTCCATACCTCATCCAAGTACAGGACTTACAAGAGCTAGCTGCTGAAGTAGCAGGCAAGTGGAAAGGCTGAAGGAGATGAGGCTCAGAGATGAGAAGGGCCTTACATGTTCTGCCTCCAGCTATTAGGTTGTCTGTCCATGGCTGGTAAGGCAGACATCACAAATAAAGCACACTAAACAGACTGGGCACAGAATGGCCAATCTATATGGAAAAGCTCTGCCGGGCTGATTAGCTGGGCTCTGGTACCAGCGCTGCCAGCAGGGGTGGGTGAGAGACAGGAGGAAGTCTGGTAACAGGCATGCAGGAGAAAAGCAACAGCAAGGACCTAGGGAGAAGAGAGAAGGGTGGGAGTAAAACCATACAAGCACAAAATTAGTTATTATGCAACTTGGGGTTCATTTTTTTTCAGTTATTAAGAATTCCACCCTCAGAAAGGAAATAAAATCACATGGGACTAAAAGCCTATTACCATCTTACCACGTCCTCAAGGCAAAGCATCTCTAGAGAAAGCAACCATTCACATACGCCCCCTGCCAAAATTTTCCCTTACCTAATTCTAGGCTGCTTCTGTCAGGATCAAGAGCCTAGAGATAACACACACTCTGTAATTCATGTTACTGGGCCAGGCTCCTATTCTTAAAAAATGCCACTGTGTCTAAACTGCATGTACATGATTTTGGCAGTCTGAGCATGAGACTAACTGGCAGCAGTTGAAGCACAAGATTGTTGTAAAGCAAAGAATCGGAGTATCATGTGCAACCTTATACCACTGAGATCTGTGACCCCTGGCCTCCCAATGAGCAGCAAAAAGAGCAGGGAACAGTACAGGCCATGTAGTAGCACATGCTACTTACTGGCAGAATTTGAGAAGATGTGTTAGTATGTTAAAACACATCAGAGTACATTAGACACAAAAGCCAGACCACTCTCCTCTTTTACTTGAGTGATCTGGACGCTGGGGGATGTTTTAGGTCTTTCCTTGGCTCAAATAAACTCTTTACTAAAGCTTCTATTTCCTTTAAGTATGAGCACTGGTGTGCAAATCTCCCTTTCAGTTTTATTCATGCAACATCACAGAGATTCATAGTGAGATGACATCCTTCCTAAAACCTCTACCTAAAACATAAAACCTAAAAAAAAAAGAAACAAGACCAGGCTTCTAGAAGAGTTCTGCAAACATATGTTTTCAGTAGGAATATGCGACAACTTTCAAAGAGTAGTAGAAGCTAAAAAACTATTTCAGCAATGCTTTTTGTATTTTACCTTGAATCCCTCCAGCATGTGAGATACTAGGAAGGTTCTTTGGCTGTACATAAGCCAATTTGAATGGAGGGACCACAAATGGTACCTCCTGACCATCCAGGGGCAGTTTAGAAAGCAAATAATCCTCTGAACAGCCAACTTGACGCTTCACTGACACTGAAGACAATGGAGGCTTCTCTGCAATAGTTGGCTTGCTTGCAGCTACTGCTTCAGATTCCTGCACCATGGAAACTGCTAAAAATAAAGAGCAAGAAAAACAGACAGTCCACATGTGCATTAAATTTTGAACAATACTATGAACAGATTTCTTTTATTTAATAGGATCTGTGCTTGTACACTACTTAACAGCTGTTAGTATTCAGTTTTACCAGCATTCAGGACTAGCACCTGGAGAAGATATTCATCCTCATGACACCTGTACTGATCCAAGCTCTTTGTCCCCCAAGCTTCTATATTCATAGCTACTTTGTTCTTAAGTGAATTTTTACAAGAGGTACACTTGTATCATAGAAGAGTTCTTCAAACAACTAAGACACCAAAGAAAACCCTAACAGTGAATCCACAGGCGGTTAAAAAAGAAAGAAGTGTTCACTCTTAGAGTTTGAAAGATACAAGACCTTTACACAACATTAGGTACAAAAGCTAGCTTTTTTGGACAGCATTCTAGGCTGCTAGCAGCAGACTTCACATAAATGCTATTTTTCAGTTTCAATTCATAACACTAACAAGCATGTGTTCAATCTCCAAGTGGAGTTATGGAAAGAATTTTGGATGTTGTAAAAGAATTCAAGTTTATCAGGGGTGACACAGTCATTTTATTAATGGAAAATCTCATCATTAATGAAGCCATGAGAGCAAAACCCTTAGTCAATGTCATTATGTCAGAACTCACGATCACTTTTTTCTTTTTCCATGCAGAAACACCATTTACAGCAGTTTTTTATACATTCAGTTGCCATTGTTTTCAGTGTTGCAATTTAGAGGAGACCGCAAAGATCCAGTGTAGCTATCAAACCTGAAAAACACAATAAACCAAACAGTAGTAGATGGAAATAACTGCAATCAAAATGCAATTTTATCAGTTATTTAATATGTGATTGCTTATTTGACACAGTCCCAGGGTCAATCAGAAAGTTACTTCAGACATGAAAGGATCAGAACCATCAGATTTCTCTCACTGAGACTAATTATTTTTCATATAAAAGCAAAAGGAAAGAGACAATCATTTTAATGTATGGCATCCAAGTACTTTCAGTGACCCACTCAGACAGGTCCCTGTCTTTCGGGAACACTAGAATTCTCCTCATATTTGAGTGTGCCACTGGGCTTTGGAGTTTACTCAGCTTTACAGCTGTTTTGTTGTGGTCTTAAGTCATTTGCAAAATGTGTTTTTTATTCCGTTTCCCTTGTTCTTATTTCTCCTATCACCTTTCACTCATGTACTATTTTCACATACATCCATATGCGTTTACATTTTTCACTCAACATACTCCATACTTTACATTTGAAAACACTCTTTATGAATTATGCCAAAATTGCCTTCTTTGAGGAACTACTGCTTTCTCATAATTGTATACATATGAAACTGAAGACCTGGTTTATTATATAATTGTCTGCTATGCATACAGAAATAAGAGAGCACTGACTTCCAACAAAATAAAAGGCATGTAATCTACTAAAGAATGAGAACAAGTCTATAACAGCTGGTTAACATTAGAAGAACTTTATGACAATGCTAACTGGCCTCATTTAAATGTCTTTATTCATATCCTTATGTTCTCTTTTCAGAGGGACACAGACAGCTGCATTGCTTCCTGTCCAAAACCTTAACTGTCTAAGCCTAGTCCTTTTACATGTACCTAAAGTACACGAGATTCTTTGTAGAACATACCCAAGACATGATTCCAACTCCAGAAAGGTTAGAAGACACCAAACAGAACATGAACATAAGCTGAAGTGATGCAGGATGGCAATTAAGAGAAAGGGGGAAAAGCACAGAGAGAAGATGACAATTACATAAAAATGGACATTTGCTCAGTTATTAAATCACAAGAAACTGCCGAAAGCTTCTGTGCTCTAGCACAGAAGTCATTCCCACCTGCAGCTTGAACAGTGCCATCATTTTCTTTGTATGGGTATTCCAAGACAGCTACAGAACCACATAAACATTGCGGAAATAACACTAATATCCCCAAAACTTTTCTTTCATTAAAAGCACCTCAACATTCTGATGGATGCCAGGTGGAGATACTAAGCTACAGACATCTCATCTTGGAAAATATGGGCTTTCTTGTTTTAACATTATTTCCATAGGCAGGGTGCAACTGAAAGTTATCAACAGATGTATCAATTTGCAACTACTGACCAAACGCAGCATATACTTACTGACCCGCTCTTGTGTGCTCTACAGTACCTCAGCACCGCTATTTATGTTTTAACTTCCCAGTTTTGCAAAGTCACTGAGAGCATGTGGCAGCATGAGGAAGCCTTGAATTAACCTGTTATCTTTAAAATACTAGTGTGAAATATAATGAAGGTTTATTCTTACAACTACACGACTGTTCCAGAATTGTTCTTAATCATGAGCTATCACAAGTACTGATTAGAAGGAAATTCCTAAAATATATTCCCATTAGACCTAAACCTAAGTAAACCATTATTCGACTGCAACAAGGACCTTAAGGGAATATTTCGTTTAAGACAATGCTTCTGAATGGTTTTTGCTGGTTTTACCAGTAAGTGACATTAATTATTTCCTCTAGTTTTATACTGCTTTTTGTGGTCAACAGACCAAAATGAACAGAATGCAAGTGAGCTGAATATAAAAACCTCAGAAGTAGCCTGAATATTGGTACATATTATTCTGGAAAATGGAACACTAATGAAGAAATTACAGCATAATCTCTAAGCAGACAGGGCAGGGGCACAATATCTTGCTGTAAAAGGGACATCATTACTCTGCACAGAAGCCATCACTCAGTACTTGCCCTGATCTTGAAATTGCATGAGTGTAAGTACGGTATGAGATCTGCATCGAAAATCTTCAGAAGTGACACCACCAGCTCCAGAACCTGCTCTACATCTTTACAGAAGCACAAAAAGAGGCACGGGAATTTCTTATCAAATTCTCCTCATCTCTAAGCATCAAATATTCACCACTGCTCCTCCCTGAGAGGTGCACTCACAATAGCCAAGTCTGCTAGAATTCAAAGTTTACTTTAAGGTTCCCATGCAGTGATTTTCCCTCCCAGCTGTTATCAGGACACAGCTGGAGTTAATATGTTTTACTCTTGTTCACCATGTTTAAACTGGGCTGAAACAGCTGCTTCATTTGCTCTAAGCTTTGCAACAATGGTATCTAAGCCTCAGTGGCAGTTTGTGCAGGCAGTCTTTTATCTCAGAATGTTCAGATTAAGTTTATTCACTACTGCTGGTGAAGAAACCAAATGCTAGTAACCACTCTGCTTTCCAGCTACATAAAGTAGAAAAGTTAATTTCTCTGCACCAGAGAAAATTCAGTTCATGGCAGTGATTTCTTTCCCCAGAACTGTTTAGCTGAAACTATTAATGTGAGCAAATAAACAAATGTAAAGCATCTGTCACAAGCAGTTGCCTTTCCATCGCTGGGCTGAGTGCCTTACCTAGAAAGAAAGGGCTACATATGGGTATTGAGGATGTAACAGTAACAATGCAATTCATAATTTGCACTTCTATCCTTACAAAAGACCATGTTTTTCATAGTAAGAGCACGTAACCTGTGATAGTCTTTGACCATTACCTTCTTCTCCTCATTTATCAATATGTAAACATTCATACATTTCTTTCTATCTGAAACAAATATAAAACAATTCATCACTACCTATTGTACAGAGGAGAGTATACTATTTACAGATTACTGTTTTGTAGGCAAGGCAATATTGGTAGCCAATGCCAAAATATATAGACACATAGCTTAGAATTTCCAATCCAGTTTGAGCTTAAATACAGTATTTTGAAAAGAACATTCCAAGAGTAAGTGACTAGAACAGTTTACTCTTTTTGGGTTTTTTTAAGCTTAAAAATTTAATGGTTTCAGTGACAAAATCTGTGTTCATGTTCCTAGGCTTACACTACAGCCACATTACAAAAAAATGACCTCACTTGCTGAGGGACAGATCATCTAGACACAGTGCTCCCTTATCCTGCTTACAGCACTTTGCTTTGTTCATGAAATTACAACATGGATGGTCGCAATTACTTTTTAAAGTTTCAATTCACTTAATTAAGCCACAGAGATAAATATATTTAGTTTTTTGTTTTAGTTCAGAAGAGCAATCCTGGCAGTAAATTAGATGGCATGCCTCCCAGTTCATGTATTTTCTCGTATCTGTATTTCCCACGTTGCCTATGGGTAGTTATACAACTTTCTACTGCACGCAAAGTTTAGTCTTAACCATGTGTGACACAGAGAAATTTAGCAGGTTCTATTGTATATTTTATTAACTGAAAATGAATAAAAATCTTGTATAAGATTAAAGAAGTATTTCATGATCTTGAAAGAATTTGACATTTTTATCAAAGGTTAAACTCCCACATACCAGAATATTTTGCTGGTGTCAGCTACCCAAAAATTCTCAGTATCATTTAACAGTTGTTAGAAGATTGTACTAACATGCATTTGTCTGGGAATAAATTTACCAAAAAAACCTGAACTGTAGAGACATTCATTAGTTGCACCACCAAGTTCCAAAAACGTACTGACTTCCCAGGAATACCATCTATCTTAACAAGAAGTCAGGACTCCTTGACCCTCTCTCTAAGTTTTGGCATCAGTTTTTGTTAGGCAAGATGCATATGTCAAAGACATCCTCCGTTCTGGAGATAATAGACTGGGAAAAGGACAGGAGAAAAAAAATATTCCTGATTTTCAGACAAAAAACTGAGATAGAGAAATCAAATCACTTGCAGCAGAAGAGGGAACTGAACCCAGATCTTGTCACTCTGTCTCAAAGTTTCTCTCTTTCTTGGTGTTTTCCATGGATTTCAGCAAGCTTTTTCATTCCTCTCTTCCTAGTATCAAGCCAAAATAAGATAATCAAATGTAACTCAGCAACAGTCCTTCCACACTTAAGGCAGGAGAGCCAAGGTTATTAGAACATCCTGGAAACAACGAAGTTTAAAAACCAACCACACAGACACAGAGCCTAGAGAATTACAATCACTACTATTTTAATGGGTTTAGATGGCGAGCATAAATTATCTTAATGATTTCCAGATTTCTCTGATAGAAATTTTGAATGAGCTAAAATCAGATAAACAGAGTATCAAAGACTTCAGTTCCAGATGCCTCCAGAACGGATTACAAGACAGAGAAGTTTGGAGAAGAAAGTAAATATTTTCAACAACTCATTAAATAAAAAGAACATGATAGAAAAGGGGTGATTGCAATATTAAATATTAAAAGATGAAAGCAATCTGAAAAGAATTGTCAGGTCTTTTCTGCCTTATGATGAAAGGGTATGTTTTGCAACAAGCTTGTAGGTTGCCTACGTATTTTACTGCATTTAATCACAGAACTGCTCCATAGGAATTGATCAGGTAACACATTTTAAATTACACAATAGACACAAAGGTGAAATAACTAATCTTAAATCAGGAAAGCTGGCTAAACCAGAGGTTCAAACGTTACGAGATGTATTGCTAGCCGTAAATGTATAAAATGCATTCTTAGATCTGCACTCCAGAAACAATCATGGCAAAATTTCTAGTAGCCGTAACTCCTCACAAAGCAGGAGGTATAAAAGAAAGTATCCGGAATCAGAGATGACCAGTTGTTAATACACATTTGGGAGAGATCCTCAAATGACCTAAGTGTCTACAACTCCAGTAGCCCCAGTGAAGCCACAACACTTTGCGGTATCTGAGGATCTGCCCTGTGAAGAAAGCGAGCTCAAGCTTGCCAATTCACACCTCAGCCAAACACCACATTTATGCTACCTCTGTGCCTTTCTGCCTTTCAGATCCAGGAGATGCAGTTAATCCCAGTCTTGTAAGTCCTTCAAAGAGTGTAACAATACCATCGCAGGTCTCCAGATGATTAACAAAAACACAGCACAGCAAAAGCCACTTCTGCTGCTGGTCAGAAGGATTCTCTTTGGACGGTGCAGATGCTGCAAAAGGTTTAACTTCCACAGCCAGCTGTTTTGCAGTTTTATTTCTGGGGGAGAGCATCTGGGAGTGCAGCTCTTCATCTGAAGCGGGGTGGCTTGTGACCACTGAATCTCAAAACCGGTAAACGCTAGTACAGCTTAAATAAATAGTTTTGAGAAATTTGCCTCCAGGTACCTTGCTACCGTAGCAGCAAGGACAGCCCATGCACTCACCTACCCACATAGTGCCATGCATGGGCACATACTTGCCAAAGACATAAAGCCCGCAGTTTAAAAAAAAAGCCCTATTTATTTGGGACTGTAGGCAGGTCTGATTTGTAACATCCACACAGGAGAGAGAGTCACTTTAAGTGGGTCTGAGTTTCTGTTCCTATTCATTATAAACCTAGGTAGTAGTAGGTTGTCTGGAGGAAGAGGAAAAAAAAAGGAAACAAAAAATGTCATGCCAGCACACACCTATCAGGTGCATGGTAAAAGGCTCCTATCTCTGCCTGTTTCAGCAGAACCCTACAACAGTGATTTATGTAGTAACTAGTGTGTGTGTGTACATACACCTTCCTTCTCTGCTTGCAAGTGCAACTCGGGGAAAAGCATGAAAGCTCTGGGAATTTGCACACAGAGATTATTCCAGTTCTTCTGCCTTCCAAGGAAACAAAGAAAACGTGAGGCTTTCCTTTCTTTTGTGCCTGGAAAGAGAAGAGGATTTCACCCTAAAAGCTGTAGATCACAAAGCAGATGCTGAAATAACACAACAGAAGAAAACGTTACAAGGCGGCTTTTCAAGGACACAATCAGAAAGGCATTCTTGTGAAGAGACATCTTAAAACAGTTCAACAGAAACATAATGAAGACAGGCAAAGGTCTCCCAGTGCAGCAAATAAATGAAGAAAAAGTGTAATTACATATTTAAAACTGAAAAAAAAAAAAGACTATGCATCATTAACCTAGTTAAACGATGGAAATTTTATGATGGACTGTTGCACAGCCTTCCTGGGGCAAAGAGCCTAGCGGCATTGTAAGCAGTTACACAATTACATCTGGCAACAGACACAGATGGTAAAAAGTTGCTGGTAAAAGTGTCACGCTCCGTGATGCAAACAAACCACTAACGGCCTAGGCATAGGAAGCACTTTCCCGTGCTGTAAATGATGGCACAACAGGCCACTGGGGGAAGCGTCACAGGTTCCTCTCACTGATCCCAGAAACAGGAAACTGAACTGAACGGACCACTGGTCCAAACCGGCACAGTCCTGCCCTGCTGAATTCTCTTTTTCACCTACAGTTTGCTAAAGCAGAATCTTACTTTTGAAGACCCGAAGGCCCATTATGTGCCCTTGTCCCACCCTCCTCAGTTACTTACACCACTGGATTTCAACCAGTTACTCCAGCACGATGCTGAGCAATGTAAGCAGGAAGACATTTGGGTTTTATTTCAGAAAATATTTCAATAGCTAATCGCCTGCACTTTTAATATTTTAACTGTATTTCCAGTTTTTATGTCTTTGCTATATTAAGAGTGTTAATTATCAGCAGTATCTCTTTTTCATTCAGATCTTAAAAGATTAGGATCTAACTTTCCCTTATATTTCTCTTCAGTAAGCTAAGTAGACCAAAGCAAGTCATGTAGACAAGTTTAAAACTGTAGGTTTCACACCATTCAAGTCTGTTTTGTATAGTTCTTCTCAAAACATTATCCCACTTCTCTGACCAGTTTTATTTAGGCTGATACCACAACCAAACTATGCACCTCAGGCTCAACCATGTCATAGGATAACATGAGGTGAGAATATATTTCATTAATTAATATTTGCAAAGGCAAGACTGCTCTCATTCCTGCAGCACTGTATTGAGATCCCAAACTGCTACTGGTCAACCATTGCCTTGGCATCCTCCTGGCGATATCCTGAGCAAGTGGAGGAGGATGGCAGCATACAGACAGCATCTCCATGGTCCCTCTGGTGACTGCCTGAGCGTGCAAGTAAGATACTGTTTGCTGGGGTCTCCTAGAGGTAACAGTTGAACATAAAGTTAACCCTTTTCATCAGCAGGAGTGCTCAATACTTCACTGCTATCAGCTGGGATGTGACAATTGTAGAAAATATTACTTACTGAGCTTTAGCAGGCTTCTCCTGAGGCAAAGAAAACCAACTCGGAAGTCAACTCTTAGCTGAGCTGTTGTCATAGCAGTAAAAGCAGAGCTCACTGTGATCCCATGAGCTGCTTTGTATGTTCTCCTGCCAAAGAGGTCTAGCTCTAACTGAACCAGGGCAGAAGCTTTGCCTGGAACAGCCGTGTCTTTCTACATGCTGTTGTGAGAGACCGTACCGTGTCCCACTGCAATCTTCCCTTCTCCTTCCAGCTTCTCTGCCCAGACAAAGATGATCTAATGTATGTCTCACTTCACACAGGCCCTGAGTTGAACCCTACAAAAAGAGCGCTTTTGCAATCTAGCTGTGGTTTCCCTTCAGCTCAACAGCTGCTTCTTCCCAGGGCTCCAGACTGGAGGAGGCCAAATAGCCTTCAGCGCATCTGCACAGGCAGCCCCGGCACAGACCACCACAGTGTGTCACAAAGAAGAAGTAATTGCTCTTGCCTACTTCCCTGAAGAAAAATAAAGCTGAGCAGGTGTGTGTGCTTGAGTGACTGTGCTACAGGAACAACTGCCTCTGCTTTCAAGGCACCCCTTGGAGAAGGGGAACAAGCCCTGGCACAAGTACACGATCCAAAGTCATCCCCTGACACAGCCCCAAGGGACACCCTGACTCTGGCTCAGCACTATAGCCTTGCACCTGCAGCCCTTAAATGCAGACTTAATCCAAGCCTGCCCCAGTGTGCAGAAGATTAATAATATCATTTACAAGGGCCAAAAGAACAATTTTCATAAATCTGAGCCAATTTTTCGCACGCAAGATTTATACTTGAATTAAGAAGGGAACATTATAAATCTATCCCATGATAAAGCTTAAAACTTGGGATCTTAATATGCTGAATCCCCTATGTTCTGGGCTGTAAAAGTTGATGGAGAGAGTGTTTCTTCCTAATGCTGTGTTAGGCAAGTAACCAATTCATTCAATTACTAAACTGACAACACTGTTCCTGTGCACTATAGATAAATTCACTGACTTGGACAAGGATGTACAATATGGTATGTATTGGGGCAGTAAACACAAAAGAATAAATCCATTATGTTGGACTGCGGATGATTTTGGACTCAGACGGAAAACAGCAAAGCAAGAGTTGAAGTCAGGACACCAGAAAATAAAACTTAAGAGACTGAAATCTCTGTAAAAGGAACTTGGCTTTTGATGAGAACATGGAAAGAATTCAACATAAGATAAGTCTTTTGCTCTAAGCAGATTAGGAAAAAATCATGACAATCACCAATAGTTACTTTACAATCTAACTTAGAACTTCAGAATTTCTTTATGTATTCTGTGTCAGTTTTTAATCCGATTTTTTCTCCTTCTGCAGTAATGCCAGGAAGCCACAAAAATAGAACTGTCAGCAGTCCCTCCACAGCCCCGATACCGAAAAGAACTGGAAACATCTGGATGCGTTTTTCAACAGGACAGCCAAGAAGAAGGTATTTTAGGCAAGAGCATCTGCCTGTGCAGTGGAGTTCCCTAACATGGCTAAACGTGTCTACCTTTGAAAAGATGGCCCTTGGAAACCATCTCAATGCAATACTGAAAGAGAGCGCTGAATGGCATCCAGGACTCCTGAGCCTCTGCCATGACCACAGAGCCATACAGAAAAAACACATGGATACAGATATAATATCCAGACAGCTAACAAAAAATAGCTCCTCCTGTATGTATGAAATAAGAAGAAAACCCAAACAGTTTTGCATGGAAAAATACAATTTCATTACCATTAAACCATTTTAAGGGAACCCTGAATACCTACAAGACTCAGGATGGAATATTTCTTTACATATATATATGTATGTATGTATGTATGTATGTATGTATATATACCCCCACACCCCTACTGCCTTGGTTTAGGTTAAGCAGGTTTTTATTAGTTATTTTACATTAACTATTTAATAGTTATTTTACGTATAATAATTATCCTGTTTCATGACGAAAACAAAAAGCTTTAGATTATGAAGTTTCTACAGGATGAGGATTCCCTGTTCAGCAGCTCTGCTCCGCACTGTCACTCTATAACCAGTTACAGCATTGGGCTGAGAGGAAGGATGTAAGTTGTATAAAAAAGACTGTGGCTGAGATTAAGAAAGGGAATAGGTGACTGCAGTACATCTCATATATGAAAAAAGATTAAATAAGTGACTCGAGAACAGGAAATGGGAACTGATCTTAATTAATTCAAATCCAAAACAGACTGGGAGTACAGCTTTGCAGGGCACAGGCACTGAGCTCAGGAAGCTTTAAACACACTTTAAAAGCCCAGGAGGAGCCCATCCTTATAAAGTACAACTACTCTTTTTTTGCTTTGAATCCTCCCAGACCAGAGGCCCACAACCACTTTCAACAGCCTGTGCAGTGCCTCTCAGAGAGCTGTACTGGCTGGAGTAGCTGGCAGCTCAGGCAAATGAGTGGTAACAAGGCACTGCACAAAAGAGATATTTCAAAAGAATTTTGCATCGACTTTGGGAAAACCCAGAAGAAATCAGAACTGTCTCAATTTTATGGGAGCATCTAACATCCCAATTGTTGTTGGCCAAATGCTGCTACAGCTATGGGGCGTGGTGGTGGAGCTCCGCTCCCTTCTGGGAGGACAGCAGCCCTGAGAGCAGAAGTTGGCAGCATGAACTTGCCATTCCCTTTTTTCCCTCAGGAAAGGTTTGCTTAACAACAAAGGGAACAATAGCTACACCATCAATGTATGTTTTTTTTTTTAATCTTGTGGAGTTTAAATCAACACTCTTCACAAGAGGTTTCTGACCCATGACTTCACACATTGGTGAAACTAGATCTGGAAATACACATACCACTGAACTGAACAAAAGACAGGATGATTCAGGGAGATGGTCTGTATTTAATCAAGGTTTCATGGAGGAAACTTTTTAGCTACTCCGGTCACTGCTGAGCAGACAGAGAACCTGAACAGGAGACTGACAGAGAGTTCCCAACCCAGAGGCCAACAATCCCATTTCGCAAAAGGAAATCGGAAAAACAAAACCACCAAAACCCCAACTCAGACCTGAAAGGTTTTGAATTTTCCTCTACTGTGAAATGAAACTGGTCATCAGAATGTTTCGTTGTCACCTAGAAGATCAGTGCTAAACAACATTTCATGCATCTCAGAAACAGGAAACACAGCGTGTTTTTGGATCATTTCACCGCTAACCACGGAAGCACTGCTAGCTCAAGCTATTTTAAACCTCAGCCTAACCCTCCTCCCTGTATGGCAGGCGCTTTTCTCACCGAACAGATACACACACAGTGGACTGGATGCCTGAATTTTGTAAAGAGAACCCCCCCTTAGCCCTTCTTTATCTGCCCCCTCTAGCTCCTGCCAAGCCTCCTGCCCATCTGCCCAGGCTGGAGCACACAGTACGAGTCCACATCCAGGTTCCAGGCTCCAAAGCATAGGTGCCAAATTGACTTAAGTGCCCAATAGGTTTTGAGGCCACTGGGTCACGGGTCCTTATAGACTGCTTTTTTGGACTTCAAAGTTGGTTTAATTGCCAAAGCATCAACTCCAGAACTTGAGTTTCAGGCCAGACCCAAAGCTCATTGCAATGAACACATGAATCTCCCAGACACCAAGGGCCTTCGTTTGGGACCTAGTATCTGTTCTCCCCAGTTTAAGTGTGGCTATTAAATCACTGGGAAACAAAGCTTCGTAACAAAATCACCAGGGTAAAATTTACAGGAAAGATAAGCATCAGATTGCTGACATAAATTTTTTTTTGGCACTGAATTCATGTCAACTTCAGTGGTGATGACAGGCAAACAAATACTCATACTAAGCTTAAGAGAAGTGTCCTCACTAATTCTGCACAGTCTGATGTATTAACATGAGTAAGAGATATGATGCAACACAAACGAGCTCAAATCAAACCCAGGATTTGAACCTCTTCCCACATGAGGCTCCTCATTTTAGGTCTGAAGATTCATTCTGGCTGCAGAAGACTATCAACACAATTTTTCTCTGCATAAGCAATCTTTCTGGTGAAGCCTGAATAGCATTACTAATCAGAATGACAACATGCCTTAACCCAGACTCATGCTGTCCTACTTAAAAGTCAAAGCCCGCTTTGCCTTTCACTTTAAGGAGATGAGATCTTAGGTTCTCTGCTGACAGAGATTGGGTGTTGCCCTACTTAGAGAATATTTACCAGATTTAAGGTATCTTGGGAGACACCAATTCAGTGTAAACAAAGTTGTTCTTTTATAAAATTAAACAAAAGTCCGAAGAGGGGAGCAATAGGTCAGGATATGCATCATGCAAGATTCACTAAATTAAGTAAATAGCATTTTAATCAAGCAAACAAGTTCACTAAATGTTTCCACCAAAGTCAAAGGGTACTTCTGGTATAAGCCAAAGCTAGCCAAAGCCTGGCTTCCTAGCAGAGGCTGCCGTTCTAAGGCAGGTCCTCTGGCTCTGCCCACCACATATGGGGGCTGCATCTGCCTGAACTGAAATTGCCTAAAGGTCTGGCTGCTACGAGAAGGGCAGCTCGGTTCCCTCTTGCCTACAACCATTCCTGTGGATCTAGTAAACATGCAGCTGCATGATGAGTTGGCCCAGCTCACTGATTAGATGATGCAAACCTAAACCACCAAGATAACATTTTATTTTTTTTAAAAAAAAAGTAGGTTTTCAACTCCCCCTGCGGTTGACTGCACAAGGTGGGGTCAGAATGCACAGTGAGGAAAACAGGGGCCAGAGCAGGACTGCCCTTTTCACAGCCAAGCCACAACCCTGGAGAGTGCATTCAGAGTAACACGCATCTGAAACTAAAACACCTACAAGTATGATGAACAGAGGCTGAGGGAAAAGCCAACCAGCTGATATGAAAACACAAGTGTCAGAACAAACAAGTAAGAAGACTGAGCTTAACGATTACAACAAAGACAAAGAGGCCAGAGTCTTGAACTTTTTCTCTAACACTGTAAATTAATAGCCTACACACGCATGACTGACTGAACAATCCTGCTCACATTCCTTCTTTCCATAGCATAAGGAGAAAGAGGACTTAATCACCTAGGGATCCATCACCTAAATCAAGTGCAGGGAAGGGCAGTGGAATTGATGGGACTTCTGTAGAGTCCAACATACCCTTTGGGTGCAGTGTTTTCAGTAGGTGTGATTTTTATAAGTATTTGCAAGAATCAAGGGGAACTTCAATAATAAATACATTTTTCTTGAAATGTAATATTACTTAAACATATGTATTCTGTAAATATATATTTTAATATTTAACATACAGCTGGAAAAAGGACCAGAAATCAAACCTCTCCACTCCTGGATTCATGCCATAGCTACTGAGCTGTAGGATCACAGCTCACCTAATGAATATTTCTGTATTGAAAGCAAGGCAAAATGGTTTCATAAGTAAGGAGTCAGAGACCACCAGCCCAGAACAACACACAAGTTTATGGCTCTAGCACTCTCCTGAGAAATGAAAGACAAATTCAGAACTTGGCTCTTCACATCAGGGTAACAGCTCTAGACAAAGCCTAGAAAGAATAAGGAGAGGAGAAAAAAAAGCATGGAAATATATTCCCCTGCATGTTTTTTAAGTGGTCTTGATCATCTATATGTAATTCAAAGACACTTGGGCTCTCCAAGAGCAACTTGTCAAGAACACCTTTCTTTTGGATCCCTGGACAGCTTGGGCACCTAACTAATCAACACTGTCAAAACTAAAGGCATATCAAGCAGCAGACCTCAATGCATTCAGCGAATATTACCAGGAAAAAACTGAGCCTGCACAGATCAGAGACCAAGGGTTAGGACTGCAAGGATCTAGCTCTGAGGAGTGGGTGCCCACAGGATCATTTAGATGCCCAGGCACTTGACAGCTGTGGCCCAGTGTACATCCCCCTTGAGATCTAGTTCTCTTCCTGCACAATTACAATGGCACTGACTGGAAGTGTTCATTGTAGGAATGGCCACCATATCAACCTTTGTTTTCTTATCTAGGGAAATGCGTCACATGAGTCATTGGGCACATTTCCACACTGAAGGAAAGTTACAAGATCAGCTTAATTTAAGATTACATTTATTTCAGACTGCTGATCAGTGATCTGAACCACCCAGGAACCCAGCCGTATGGTATGCATTATAGAGTTACACTGTGGCTTTTGAACAGGACAGTTTGAAACTGCTTACAATCAGGCGTGCTCCTTTAACAGCACTCTTGGAGACAGCAGGTTAAAACTTCAGTAAACAAAACGTATTTTCTGATGCTAATTTCATCCAGTACAGAAGGGAAACTCTAGCTATAGTCACAACTTCCTTCTGAGTTTTGGATAAACTGTATCTCTAATTACCTGAAGTGTTCCTGGAGAAGGTGATCCAATTAATTATTTCTTGCCTATAATAATTTTTAGCTGTTAATTCATACAGAATATTTGGATGTTACAAGGATATTTTCTTATAGCAATACCAGTGTGAGACTGTCTTAAGTACAATTTAATCCTGGACGTAATTTACATGAAGCTTTAATTCTGTAGTAGTTCAGTATCTTTACTATTTTCCTACGTGCCTCCATTTATCAAGGTCCATCACCTGACAGACAGTATAGCCCATCATCCCAAGCCAAATCCTGGAAGCACAACGTCAAATTTAAACTCATACCGCCATATGCAAACAAACCCCTGGCACTGCAAGGTCCTCCTTCACTGCAATCCCCCCCGGCACTGCAGGGCGGTGGCACAGCCCTGTCACACATTGCCCTGACACCACCTTCTGCCACCCGCGCCAGGCCGCCAGGCTTCAGCCTACCAAGAAAAAGCACGTACATCAATACCCTGCCATCCTTAAAGAATTCTGGCGTTAAAACCACGCTGCCCCACTCAGTGTACCCATCTGTATGCATCAAGTGAAACATCAGGGTTTGTAAAAAAGGCTGTTAGTTTTTGTTTCTCGGGAGCCTTATATGCACAGTGAGAAAATAATAACTTACTAATTGCAGAAGTACCGCTGTGTATTCACGTTTAAATACTCCAAGTATAAGCGCAGAAGGCAGCTATCTTGTATTCGGTCCCATCAGTGACACACACGGAGGAGTCACTCCGGCAGGACAGCCCGGGAGCCGGCCGCCCCCGCGGGTTTTGCTCCCCTCGCCCTGCAGTGCCGCCACCCTGAGGTCGCCACGCGTCACGGGGCTGCCGGGGTCGGCACAGGGCCCGGCCGGCACTGCAGAGCCCACCGTTCCCCTCCGCCGAGGGCCCGGCAAGGCAGCAAGGCACCGCTTCCAGCGCCCGCCCGCAGGGGACACGCGCGCCGCCTCGGTGCCGTGTGCCGGGCTCCAGCGGCGGCCGCCACCGCGGGGCCTCGGGCTGCTCCCGGCGCGGCGCCCGGCCCCGCCGCCCGCACCTGCCGCCCCGCGCTGCCCGCGTCCCGCTCAGGGCCGCCCCGGGCTGGGGCTCCGGCCCGGGCCCCCCGCTGCCGCCCGCCCCGGCCCAGCCCAGCTCCCCCGGCGCGGTACCTGCCCGGAGCGCCCCGCCGCCCCTCAGCCCGCCCGCGGCTGCCGTCTGCTGCCCGCGGCTCCGGCGGGACTGCCCCGCTCCGGCGCTGCCGCTCGGTGCCTCTCCCGCCCAGGCCTCTCCTCCCCTCCCGCCCGGCGCCTGCCGGCCGCCGCCGGCCCTTCCCGCGCCCGCCAGGTGCGCGCCCGCAGCGCTTACTCACCGGCCCGGCGCGGGGGGGAGTTCCCCGCGGCCTCGGGCCTCACCGCCTCACCCGAGCCGCTCACGGGGGCAGGCTTCTCTCCAAACAGCCGCCGGTAGCTTTTCCTTGTTGCTCGCTGGACCGTTACACTGGCAAAGGCAGGACCAAAGCCACCCCTGGCTTGGCTAGAAGCATAACCAGGCCTATACTTTAGAGAGGAAAAGCGAATTTTTATCTTTTTACAACGTTCTTAGTAAATGCCGTGTCCAGCTGGAATATGGATCCCTGTCAAGTTAGGCTTCTCATAGGCACGGGAGAGGCACAGAGCGCACAGCCTGCAGGATCACACACAGATTGCTTACGGGTCCGCACGGGGGTGGATCGGTTCAGAAATTTTCTTGCAGGAAGCAAAAGTTTTGTGAAAAGTTTTGTGGTCTCCTCTCCCTCTCGTCCCCTCAATTTCAGTTTCTGATAAAGAACCAGAAGGGCTAAAGTACCCCAGGAGGGAAATATGAGCAAGAAGCGGGGCTGCATTAACAGGAAAAAGGGGGTATTTCCTCGAGGAAATGCTGTTTACACTCTAAAAGTGTTAAAATTTCCAGTCAGTGAAGTTTCACACAGTTGCCCCAATAGCTCTTGAACTGCAGCCTTTGGTGGATTCCCCATCCACTGAAACTATAGTTTTTCTATGATGATACAGTTTATTTCAAATTTCATAGCACCATGGACCTGGTGTTAACTAAGAATTTCATACCTGTCATCATGCAGCGTAGCACAGCTACTCTGAGTTCCAGAGCCACTGTAAGGGGAGACCCTTTGCCAAAAGCACAGACTCGTAGTATTTGAGCTAACAAAGCATCTCTGTTATCTCTGCACAGGCAGTCGCACAGTTCTGGGGTATCGTATAGCGGAGCGGCTCTGGTTCCTCTTAAGAGAGATCATGAAATTATGTGTGGGTCACTATTTTAAGGAAATACGCATAACCTGATATGCTTCCAAAATTACCTGAGTCCTCCTGAGGTGCACATTAAGTGCGCATTTCAAGGCATCTCACTGAATTAATTTCTGTGATTGAACAGCTTTGTTTCCACTGTTCACAGCAGTGCATTGTTCAGCTGCTGCTAAGGTCCCTGTATGCAGCTTGCTGCTATCGAGTTATGTCAGCATTTTCATGCTCAAGGGGTTTTAAAGCTCTTCAACGAATTCCAGGTCTGCCTGAGCAGCTCTCCAGCCGCTGGAGTCAGCAGTGCGGCAGTAGCTAGCCTTTGGGACTGTAGATTACCTCTCCAACGAAGGAAAGGACATTACAAATGGTACTTTTGACAAGGCAGTTAAAGGAAAAAAAACCAGTTTGCAAGGCTACTTTCCTTCTTTCTCAAGGCAAGGCTGTCCTCTGTAATTTGCGGGGCCCTCTTCTCATCCCCAGGTCTCTTTCGATGGTTTGGGACACACCTTCCATTCTGCTTCCAGCTGCTTGAAAATCGGGAATTTTGTTTCAATAAGCACAAAATTCAGCTGCACATGGTAAGGGATGTGGCTGACCTGATTTTGTATGGAGGGGGAGAACATTACTGTGCTGTGATTTTTTTAGTCGGAAACAAACCTCCCCCCTCCCTCAGAAGACTTTTGTCCCAAACAAATCTAGTCTGAAGATCAGCAGTAAAACCAGTTTGCCTCTGTTCTTTGCTCCCTAGACCCTCTGTCAGCTGCAAATACAATCTTCCTTCTCTGCCAGCTTCCTGGCAGCATAGAGCCCCATGCTCTGCTCTACCACTTACTAATCTTTCTGTCACTAAACCTTGCTTGAGAAACCTGGTGCTGTTCCCATGCCTCACTGACGCCTGCTCTTGGCCCCTCTCTCCTCCATGTCCATCCCAGACTCATTGCAGCCACTCATCCTCACCAGTTCCTGGTGTTTTGCAGCTGCCCTTGCCTCCCCGTGCTGCCCCCACCCCGGGCACCCCCCATACTAAGACCAAGCGAGTAAACTGGGCTGGTTTTGGCTGTCTGTGCCAAACCGCGGCACTCTCAGCTCCAGAAATGCTGGGCTGAGACACTTGAGCAGACCCATGCAGAGCCAAGAGAGCAGAATTTATTAGTCTGGGCTATGCTTCACCTCTCATATCCCCCAGTGAGGCCTGTCTCATCTGTTTTGAACCTCTGCACCGCGCACTTTTTCACTTATTGCTGAGGCTGTTTGTGCTATTGGATTACAACTAACTTCCCAGTGTTTTTCTGAGTGAAAGAGGAGTAGCCAGAAAAGACCATAGAAATAGCTACAAGCAGGAAGACATGTTATCAAACCTTTAGGAAGCAGAGCTGAAACAATGAAAACTCCATGTATAAATACAGACACAAATGTTCTTAAGTAATTCTTTATATCTGCAAAAGCTTTCAAACCGATGAAGTCTCTTTTCCTTCACTTTGTGCAAATACTCCAGCGAACAAGGTTCTAAGCCAGAATGCTGATGGAGGCTGCAACTTTGCATAAATCAAGCCTTCATTCTCCCTCGGGATCCTTTGCATCAGAAACCTGATCCCACCACTTGTGCACGCTTACTGAATCATGCCAACTTCCATGTTAAAAATAAGCAGTTCAGAAGCTGAATCATGTTTGCGCAGAGCACACTGAAATCTTTCAAGCAAAAAAGTGAAAACATTGTTGCTTAGTAGTTCTTGCCTAGTCTGCAAAAGATTAAATGCAGTTAAGCAGTTGATGATTGCAAATAGCTTCCCCAGCTCTGCAAGCAAGCTTCTGACATGACTGCTTGTGAAATATTTTAGGTTCAGAAACTAACGTGAAGTACTTATGATCAGAGTTAAAATTCAGCGTATACTGCAATAGCCAAGTGATGAACTCAGCTGTCAGACCTAAAAGCAGGGTGTTATCAGGAAAAGGCCAGCACACAGCATACAACATCTCGCAGTCAACTCCATGTGTAGCCACTAAATTAAGTTTTCTGATACAGGGGCTTTTGAGAGAGAAAAAAAGGGTTTTGCAACTTAAATTTCAGTGAAATCATGGAGTCCTTTTCAGCTGAAGTCTCTAAGTGGTTAATACACCTTTGTTATAAACAACTTCTGCAGCCAGAGGCTTTTACTACCATTAAAGTTTTTGCAGCAGTAATCTTTATCCCTTGAGGTTTTGCTGGGAGAAACATGAAACTGTTTCTCATCCTCCCTGTCCTACTCTCAGCTGGAGCCTGGCTTTTTCCATTCCCAACATAACCTCTGGGTTTAGCAGACACCTTCCCTCCTCTGCCACAGATGCTGGGTGGGGTCCACACACTTCATTATGGAAAGCTGCTATAATTCAGTCTGTGCCTATTATTTTTTGTTTTCTCCCCTTTTCAAATGCACGTTTAACGTCATGCTTTCCTGACATAACCCGTTGTAATTCTGTCCACCATCTGAGACTGTGGCCAGTTGCCTCCTCCCACAGTGCTGCAGAACAGCTTTATTGCACAACGTCCAACATCTTTTGAAAATGTTGCTAGGATGCCTAGAGGAGCAATTAATTGCATGGCAATACCTTGTTGTCCAAAGTAGACCCCCTCTTTATCACATTCAGATTTGATATACTGTGAATTTGAAAAGAGATTTGCTGGCTTGTTACGTCTTGCCCTATGCTTTGAGGGAGATTTTCTTTGTACACACACACATCATTAATACATTCTGATAATAAATCCCAGGAGGGCTCATCCTTTGTGCACCAGAACACTTTGGTCTTGTCTCTGCACAGCCAGTCCCATGTCTGTGGGCTGCAGCAATTGATTCTGAGCTACATAGCAGTCTTCACACTCGTAAAAGGCTGCCAGCCCCAGCCTAGCCCGAGGCAAGGTGAGGCTCCTGGGTGGATAACCACTGAGGCACGGGGTGCTGTGCTGGGCCTGGACTAGAGTTTTCAGCCATCAGCTTCAGCCTGGAGTGACAAACATGAGTGACTCTGGGTGTATATTTATGCAGGAGTAAATGGTTCAGTTTCCTCCTCAGGAGGCATTTTTTGCTGTGCTCCTGTCTAGGTGTCCAAGATGATGAATCCAGTAAACTCAGGAGGCATTATAAACCTTCATGTACATTTGACAGAAGGATGAAACAGAGCCAAGGAATGCTCCTTCTAGTTTTTTTCAGTTGCATCCTTTTCTTGCCTGGCTTCATTAAGAGCCAGCTCCTCTTAATCCCAGCACAGGTTTGGGAGGACTTTATCACACCCGCTGAAAAAAAGATAATAATATTAAATGTTACCAACATATTGACACCTTCAGATATTTTCTAGAGCTTTTATACCTGCAAGATTGTGGGTACGTGGTGCTACCCCAGCTTTAAAATGAGCATGCTACATGGAAAAATCACTTGGCATGTCAAATCTGTTGTTTGGATCCAAATATTTCCAGTAAGCTTCCTGTTTGATTCAGTGCTTTAAGCCAATATATTTAGTGTTTGTTTGAATCCATACAGTCCGCTGTTTGAAAACTGCATCTTCAGGGTAAAGGATAAAAGAGAAAGGAAGAACCTTATCTGTTACTGATTTCAGGAAAGATTGAAATCTGACATATCTTTGAGTTCCTGTCTACCTTTAGTGCAGTAGTTGGACTCAGTTTAATAACAGGGTTTCAAGTTGTTCCCAAACCTTCATTGTTAAGGGGGGTGTGGGGAAGGGGAACCACCCCAAAACAAACAAAAAAACCAGAAAGGACCTGTTTCAGGAAAGGCTGTTGTATCCCTGAAAAAGGCCCCATGGAGCACCTGACTGAAATATGCTTATTTATTATAAATAATTTCCATGGCGTCACATTAACAAACATAAAGGTCACGAACTCCTGTATTTGAAGCAAATGTGTTTGACATCTGGGATCTGGCAGAAGTTCCTCCTGTGGGATAGATTGTTTGCGCAGAGCTTTATTGAAGAATAATATTAAGAATGAATTACGAAATATTAGTGTAACCTAGTAAGAAATTGTTGTATGTTACAAGCCAGAGACATAATAGATCTCACAGAACTATTTTAGCTCATCTGATTCAAAAGCACATCAAGGAATGATAGCTGTGACCCTCTAGCAGTGAAAATCTGTGGGGTTTAAGCACTGCAGTTAGAAATGGGCTGGGAAGAGAGGTCCAAATGCAGGCAATCACTTAAAGGCACGTCTGTATTTTCACTACGCCTCTGCTCTGTGAAGGGAGCAAGGAGGGAATTGGCAGGGAGCCTTGGTAGCTGGGGATGCTGAGGGGGAAGCCAGGCTACCCCACGCACTCCCAGCTGGGGAGCAGGGCAGCCAGGCAGCCCCAGCCCCTGGCATCAGGCACCTCCGTGGATCTGGAGATGGGCTGGGGACCGGTGGGACACCAGGACTTTGAGGAGCTGGAGACCATCACTCCTACAGTTGATCCCTCTCTCCCCTCTCTTACTTGGTCCAGTAAAAACCTCTTAGGAGCAGCCCTTTCCCAATACTTGGGGGATGCTCCCCGGGCTATTTGTGAAGCCCCATCTCTCCGTCTCCCTGGGGAGGTGCTCCCCCACTGGGCTGGGGTGGTGCCACCTCCTGGGGTGCCTCTGGGGTGTCTCCACAAACACTGTTCCAGTCCCACTTGCCTGTGACATTGCCCAGAAATGCCTCTTTCAACATGGAAGAGGTAACGAGAGGCAGCAATCCAGGTCTTCTAAGTCTCCTCAGGGCCTGGGTACCTGCCTGTCTGAGCCAAAGGCAGAGCAGGCAGCCGACCCAGAGACAGGAGATGTCCAAATGCCTGCCTGGCCCCTTTCCTTCCCTCCCTTTTTTGGGACCCTGAGGCCAGGTGCTGCTGCCCTGCCCTGTGTTTTCACACCATCATCTCCCTGGGGTCTGCTCAGGGCCTCGGAGCTGGCCCGTCTCCCAGAAAAGACACCGGCCTACCCAAGGTTGAGCAGATGTTCCTCACCCTGGGACACAGGGGCCAGCCAGGTGTCACCTGCGCACAGGACAAGGGCACAGAAGGTCCTTCCTGAGAGGGGCTGAGTCAAGAAATAGGCCAAGCTTGTGAAGCACAAAAATAATTTATTGTTTCCAGCTGTAAAATGGGTTTTTTTCTTTTCTTCTTCTTCTTTTTCTTCTATTTTCAGGTGAAAGCAAACTTCATTACCTTGCTTAAAGAGGGCAAAGGCAAAAAGCCATCCCAGAAATCACAACACTTTAAAACCTGCTGGCCCTGTGGAAGTGAGGGACCCAGGAAGAACATCCATGGAGTCCAGTAACCATTCGCCCACAGAAGCTGGAATGCTGTTCTTACATCTAAAATTTCTCAGTTCAAAACAAGAGCACACAGTGACCTTCTAGCTGGGGCTTTGGGCACATCCCTCAGGGAAAGGCAAAGAGGCAAAACCAGGACAGTCTGGCTTGGTATTTAAAACCATTGAAGAAATACCATAACTAGAAACAGAGGTTACCAGCCCACTCTACCCTAATTTTAATGCTTTAATCCAGCTGCAGGCTGTTTGGCCCTGTTCCCTAGCAAACGTGCCAACGTACAGCACTCTGAAGGTACACGGCATAAGGCAAAGCCAGCCCACTGCCCGCCCTCCTTGGCTTTGCAGGGCTGCTCACGATGTTGCCTGCTCCTTGCCAGCGCACCCAGCACACCCAGCATCACCGGGAAGTAAAAGTGCTGTGGTCACAACCCTTGCCGATATCACGAGGGATTTTAGGGCAGGAATAAGGGTGTACTCTCACCGCAAAGCAGAAGATTCTGCATATTTAACTCATGGAGAAAACATACTTCACAGACGGCTCTGTGGAACAGACTGACGTGGGTTACCATCTTGGTATGACTTGATTGAACACCCGAGCTGAATGGCGCAGGTGTCACAAACCTGTGTTTTAACAGAAAGTTTAACAGCTGCAAACTGCAGCATATTTATTCTCGACAGTGTTCTCTTGACAAATTATTTTCAAGAAACCTGAGTCAGCAGTAATAACTGTAGGTACAAATATTTGGGTTTAGGACACAGCAGCTTTGTTATGTCATTTGCCTGTGCTCCCCAAGCCAAAAATTTTATATATGTATGAGTAAGGCTGGCCTTCTATGGTGAGCAAATATCCATTTGCTTCAAGTATTTTTAGCTGTCACTATTGCTTTGACTCTTAGCTCCATAAGAACTAGATCATATGGTAGCAAGGAATTCAAGGGTGAAGGGTTAATCATTTCACTGCAGCTCGGGGATTAACTTCGCATTAAAACCACGTGCATTTGTGACATAATGAAAAATGTGGTGGGAGATGGAAGGTGCACTCATACAAGGAAGCCGGGATTTATTGAACTAGTTCTTCAGCATCTTAGAAAACCTAACAGAACATTTCTCAGCCAGTGCTCTGGCTGCTTCCTCGCTTAAACTGATGTGGTGATCCCATGACTGATAGGGATTTTCACTAGCAGGCAGACGGAGGCTGTTTCAGTACTGGATTTTAGTGGGCCATGGTGATCATTCTGTAATGGTGTGGTGGCTGAACTCTGAAAGAGCCCAGGGAAGGAGAAAGAAAACAGGCTAGAAAAAGAAAAATGGAAATGTCATTAAAGATCAGCAATCAGCTGCCATTCAGGGCAGTCCTTACGAACAGTGGCACAGTCTATGAACCCTGCATGGATGTGAAAGAGCTGAGTTCACACATGCTGTCCTAATGAGTTACTGGTGTGAGAAAATGTTCACCTGTATGAGATGGGGAGCTGCCATCTGGCTTCCTGGAAAAACCACATAGGGCTCATTTTTTCCATCACCAATGTGGCTATGTGCAGGCTGACACAGAGGACAGTTTAACAGCACTCAGAAGCACCTGCAGGCTCCAGGAGCAACTAGTTCCACCAAAAAACAGAGGGGAGGAGAAAGCAGGAGTTTCGGTACACAGAGTACAGCCCATGGGACTTCTCAAGGAAATGTTTCATAGCTCACCCTTAAGGAAGTGCAGCAGGAGGTTAAATCCCTGCAGGATATCATTTTACAGCCCAGCCAAACCCCATCTCTCAAGCAGCACGATCACGACGTCCTTTACCAGCTGGCTGGAAAGCACTGACAGAAGAGAAAGTACAACCTTCTCTTCCTCTCCACTCTTGTTAAGTCAGCTCTGGAGATACCATTGCCTTATCCACAGAGCTTTTTGCTCAATGGAGACACCCTTGGCTGGCATGATACTGGCAGAGCAGATTGTCTTGCACTGGGAAAAGAGCAGTAAAAGAGGAGGAGGTCACACTATTCAGTCCCATGTGCAGCAGCATCTAAGACAAACACGACAGCATGTGCAATAAGAACATGAAAAGGAGATGGTAAGCAGCTAGAGAAAGAAGCATGCAGTGGCTCAGGTCTGGAAACCTCAGATTAGGCCGCTTGAGCTGCATGCCAACAGCTAAATCTGAGCAACTTTGTTTCCTGAAGTGTCCATTCTCCACCAAATTGAGTGGAAAGCCCAGCTGTTCGGTGGCTTCACTGCTCAAGCCACTTCTACCAAGGCACCCCGGTGGGGACTGAAGAGCCAGAAGTCTTTCATCATGGGTCACAGACCTACTTTCTCATTTTATGTCAGCAGTTCTAGAGAATTGTTTGCTTCCCCTGAGATTTTGCAGCCCAGCATTCCTGCACTTGGCTTCTCTTCTGCTCTGCATGTGTGACTGTTTCAGTGTAATTTTTCTTGAGCGTGTGATTCAGAATTAATGTGTTTGCAGTGTAGTGAAGGGAACTGACATGTCCTTGTGATACTGTAAGTGAGCAGTGGCAGTTCCTTTGAGTTCAAAACAGCTATAAAGATCTTTATCGGCTTTCTGAGTGGCTTGTAAATCATCACAAGCCCAGTGAATGGTGTATTACCTACCTCACTTCTGCAGTGAGCTGAGTGATGAGAATGCAAGAGAGCAACTGTGTGACGTAAGTTCATTCACTTCCCACAAAACACACCAGAACCAGGCTTGGCTGCCCTTGCAATTTGCTGAAATAAGAACATTCCACCTGCAAAACACAAGCTCAACCAACAAATAGCCAAACCCCATTAGGCATGGGTCATTGAGTGTGGTGTGGGTGGAAAAGCCTTTCTTGTACTAAAAAGTCACAAGCTATGTAGTGGAGGTGGGAGTGAGAACTAGCTACTAGTTAATGATTTATGTACGAGGAAACCAGTTCAGTCTAAGTTATCTTATATTAACACTACTTGTTAAGGAGACAAGTTTATTCTGCAGAGCTAAGCCAAATTCTGCAAAGAGCCTCACGTTCACTGTACAAACCCCTGCCTTCACTGGTTCACATTGTGCCTCCAAGACTCAGGTCAGCTGGGAGAGGAGAGTGGCACTGCATCAGGCTGGGAGGAGAGCTCTTCTCCTGGGATCCTTCAGGAATGCTTCCAAGGCTCACCCTCTCATATACCCTCCAAACACATGCTGGGTAAAGCATGGCTGCTGCTTGGGGGAACCAGCCAAGGGAGCCATCCCTGCCGTCAGAATGTGGTGGGTTGACCTTAGCTGCAAGGCAGGTGCCCACCAAACCGCTGTTATTACTACCCTTCTCAGCAGAATGGGGGTGGGGGGAGAAAATAAGGTGGAAAACCCAAACACTTGTGGGTCAAGATAAAGGTGGTTTAATGAAGCAATAACAAAAGTCATGTACGCTAAACTGAAGAAAACCAAAAGATGTTACTCTCTACTTCCCACGAGCAGGTGATGTTCACTGCCTGGGAAGCAGGGCTTCAGTACATGGAACAGTTGCTCGGGAAAACAACCGTTGTAAATAATGAATGCCCACCACCACCATCTTCCCTCCTCCTTTCCCTTAGCATTTATAGCTGATCAGACGTCATATGGTATGGAATATCCCACTGGTCCCTTTGGGTCAGCTGTCCTGGCTGTGTCCACTCCCAAGATCTCGCCCACCCCCAGCCTACTGGTGAGGGTGGGGGAAGGTGGGGGAGATGGCCTTGATGCTGTGCGAGCACTGCTCAGCAGTGGCCAAAACTCTGGTGTGTTATCACCACCTTTCTAGCTACCAGTACAAGCACGGCACTGTGGGGGCTGCTGTGGGGCTCAGCCAGACAAGGAGTAATGACCTGCTCCAACCTTCAGTGAAGCTGCAGGGGAAAGAAATGCCTCAGCTATGTCAGGCTCTTGATACAGATAATGTTAGTTTAAGGCTTGTCATGCATAAACCCAGCAGGAAATGAAGGTAAAATACACACATATACCTCCGAGTATGGGTGAGTTTACAACATAAAAACTGTGAAAGAAAATGAGCCTCTTGAGAATTAATTGTATTTTGCTTTCAAGTTTTCTCTGCTACTGTATATGTATTACCGGTGTTTATGACCAATAGATATACTAGTATCACTGATGCTCATTCAACATGTTTTGCAAAGGGGTTACATGATTCTGGCATGAATGCTTGGAATGATCCTATATAATCATCACTAAACCAGGCAATGATCAAAATAAACTAGAATTAAATTATAATTTTTGTTAGCAATACATTTTTTATTTTAAAAAAGCTTTAAAATAGACTCTACTGGTGCATTCAGTGTAAATTGTTCACAAGTTGTAAAACAGTACATGAATTAAAAGCTCATTTTCTGCTACAAATGAAGTAACTGTTATAGGTTAAAGGGGCAGGATGAGGGACATTGAAACCATCAATTTTAAATTACAGTATTCCTCTTCCAAAAAAGAATGAAGATTACAAAATATAATGAGTTTCTTAGTCTGGACAGCCTGCAAGTAAGAGTTAGCAAAATGACTGTTTAATCAGAAGCAGAAGTTCTGTGGAGCATCTGTCGAGCTGGGCAGTGAGCCCTCCTCCCTGCACCTGTACTGGTTGCAGGAGAAACTGTTGGTATAAGGTGGTGCCATAAGTGCTGTAATTTAAATTGTACTTACAGGCTTCTGGTGTCCAGCGCATCTCATTAGATGTCACATTGGCCAGGGCAGCGTGATTTTTTTTGAAACTGTTGCTGCCTTCAAACACACGAAAGCTGCCCTCCTATTTTTATTCAAGTGGCTGTTAGCACTTTTCTGTCTTTCAAAGGCTCAAGCAAAGCTAAAATGCTTTGTGCAGCAAGAGGGAGACTTGTCTTGGAGATCCTGCACACTGAGAGTGTTCCTTAGTACTTCTACATTATCTTCTTATGTCCTTCCCTTGCCTCTGGCCATGTCTGCTTCTTCTTTGGCCCATCCATCAGCAAGCTATTGTGTCTGTATCCTCGTGAGGATCAACCATGCTTAATCCTGCTGGTGGGAGACAGGGATGTTGGAGGTCAAGGAGTGAATTCTTCCTTTTCCAGGCGTGTGGGATGTCTTCATTCCAGAGCTATTTATGGGCACTTATCTTTCTAAGGATATAATCGCTTTTTTAATATTTTGGATTTGTGGTTGATTTTTTTTTTCCATAGAAATGACATAATAACCAGAGCACTGAAGGTGAACTAATGAGCAAGTTCTTTTTTATTAAATTTCTGGTTCAATTGTAATTTTATCCCTTAATAATTATCTCTTTTCATCTATGGGAAAACTGTCACTTATACCGTTGTAACTCACACCAAGTCAGACTGGGTAATTCTGGGTGAGCACAACCCTGGGGAACAGCAGAGATATGTTAGAGCTTGCTACAGGTAGTATGCATGTAGTAGGCCACAGCTTGGTCCTATCACTTTAAATTCTCCATAGATGCATAAACACAATGAGAAATTTTATACATATTATGAAGTAAATCTCCACTTGACATCATAAAGAAGTCAATGAAGATGTCTCTCCTTCAGCTGAGAAAATGTCTCTATGAGTTTTGCACCTTCCTCACTGACCTGGGACACAGGCTTGGGCTGACAGGCATTTCTGATCCCTGTGGGAGCTCTGGATCTCTGTAGAGCAGCTGCTATTGTTTTGGAAGCAGGCACTTTCTCTGTCCCCCTCCCCTACCTGAACGGCATCAGATGTCAGGGTCCAAAGGACTATTTTTAAATGAAGAACCAGGTTCAGGTTGTTTTGGGGATACTTATTTGAATAACAAATCTATTCAATCTTGGCAGGCCTTCTGCCTCCTTGTTTGCATTTCATATAATCTACAAAATGAATTTACTGACAGAAATGTTCCTTAAAACCAGCAGAACTCTGGTGCTGGACTTTTGACTTGTGTTTGCATTGTGTGTAGGCAGCCAGGAAACACTATGTTTTGAGGATTTTGTCAAGACTAACCTTTGTAGCTATGATTTCACGTGTTGATTACTGAACATTTGCAGCAAGTTGCTGATGAACAACCTCCAGAGTAAGGTCCTGAAAACCACATGCACATGCATTACTTTGAACACTGCAGAATCTCAGGGAAGGCAACATAATTCCTTATAGGTTACAGAGAGGAACAATTTCTACAAATGATGCATGAGCTGTGACTCTGCAAAGGCTGGGGTGTAGCTTGATGTTTTAACAGTAGGTACAGTCAAGTGCCTGGGTTGGCCTTTGGAGAACAGGAGTGAGGACTCACATGGAAACACATCAATGAATGGCTTGTAATACCAGACGAAATTTTGAAGTGTCAAAGGATATCTCAAGAAATCATAAAGAACCCAAAGATAGTGCCCACAGAGAAAGAGGTACTGCAATCATACTATTGTTTATTTACTGGAAAAAATCTTTCAGCTCTACTGTAAAAATAATACATATCTGTTTACATTTATTACCACTGACACTGAGATTCAAGACTTAACATAAAACCGGGCTAAATCCAGACCTGATGTAAGGTGGTTATTGATCATGACTTCAGCATAGTGGTGGTCACATCACACTCTCTGTGACTGAGCCAAATACTCTGTTGGGAAACTGGGAAAACTTCATGCAAGTTGTGAAGAGCCCAAGGATGTATTGTGTAAGCATGTCCTTATCAGGCTTCTTAAAAAGCCTTGAGACTATCAAGCCAGCATGATACAGATGCAATTTCAGGAGAAAAGTGTTTCATCAAGACCTAAAAGAGCATCTTCAAAACTGTGTGTGGGAGTGGTTTTTTTAGAATCCTCTTCATGAAGTCAGGCTCTGCCAGCAGCCTGGGCAATCCCTTCTGCAATTCAGACTGAATACTCTGCTGTGAGGCTGCCCACCAACAGTGGGGGGGGGGGCGTCGGGGGGAAGGTACAAAAGCAGCAGATGGGTCAACAGCAGTGCCTGCATTTCCAGTGAAACACATGGAGAGCTTGTGCAGATGGAGCCTGCAGAGGAACCTGGCAGGGAAATAATGGATCTGCCTTGGCTGTGAGGAAAGCAGCTGAGGTCAGTCAGAGCCTAAAGAAGAGACACATAGCCTACAAGTGATCTTTGAAAAGCAAAGTGAAAAATGTTATGTAGTGCCAGAGGAGAAGTGGAGCTCACTTAGAATGTACTTGCGGTGCATGACCATAATGAGATCACTTGTCCAGGACAAACTCAAAAGGGAGAATGAGTGACTTCTGGGATACAGGAGGGAATTGAAAGAGATTGAATATTTTGGTAATTTTTGGTTGCTGAAGTGTTTTCTAAAGATCCATTTGCTATCCAGCTACATTCCTCAGTTCTTACATCAAGGTCACTGCATCATTATTCACCTGCTGGTGTAAAAGCATATCTATCTGCCTTGTACCCAAACTGTACCTCATGTGACTTCATCAAAATTAGTTATGTGAGGGGATCAGTTTGGCCAATGGAAACCACTAGAGGGATCTTAGAAGTTTGAATTAAGACCTGGAATGGGTAAGATTTCCATCTCTGATGTGAGCACTTAAAAACATCAGATGCACTCTGCACTGAAACAAGTGAGAGAAGAAGCAGCTGCAGGATTGAAGACATCCCTGCACCATACTTCTGGACTGTTACACATCCTACACTACCCTTCAGCGCAGGTCACCATTCTGGGCAGGCTTTTCGTGGAATCCCAAAAAGTCTAGTTATGACCATCAGCCTCAGTCTTCAGGCACGGCACCTGCTTTGGGGTTGAGCTATTCCAACTTGGTTCAGAGACTTAAAACAACAAAATGTGATGGGTGTAAATCACTTGTCTTCACATATGTCATATGAGTGAACAGAATTTGCTTGTGCCATGTTATCTTACAACTATTTGACTTAAAAATGCAGACCCACACTACCACAGATAGTTTTAGCTTCTGTAAATTCTCCATATGTGCAGATACATGCACAGGGCTTTACACACACACAGGGAAGATCCTAAGGATGCTTTTTATCTTTCCCATTAAAAAGCAGCAGAGTCATGCAAATTAACACCAGCTAAGGGTTTTGTCCATCCAGGATAGAGATTTATTTTAACAATAGTGCCTGTCAGGCTTGAATAACATTAGGGCATACTTTGATTCATTTTTTTTTTAATTTAACATCTTTGTTCTATGAAATTTTCATTGGGTTCCAATACAGCTACATGCTATGAAAGATGTTCAGTAGCATATCCCGTGAATAAGTCAGACTGGAGAACTTGGACGATACAAACTGTAATGATTCTATTGCTTGACTTGCTCTAGACAGAGGAAAATGAATGTGTAAGTTCTGTGGATGCTGATACCATGTTTATGAGAAAATGAAAGTTGACTGCTCTAAAAGCTGAGCCAAAAAAAAGCTAGATATGAGTGCCGGCCTCCAACTTGAAAAGGAGAAAGCTCTCTGTGAATGGCCCTGGACACTTGATGGTGGGTGACCAGGTACTCATAGAAACTTAGGTTTTCTCAACAAAGTTATTGATGTGAGAGAAGCACAAGTTGAAAAGCGATTCTGTGGGATCCAGCAAACTCTTAGGTGAAATAACATTTTGTCATCTGTGTCAAAAAAAGTCAATCCCCTAAAACTATCTTGAGGTCAAATAAGTTAGACAACTGGACCCATTCAGCTCTACAGCTCTTGCCATTCTTCTGCCTCTGGCACCTAACCCGATCAGCATGAATCCTTTTGTTAATTTGTCAGAATAGATTCTCCTTCCTAATCATTGTGATCTGTATCAAAGATTACTGCCATTTCTGCTTTTCTTTACTTTTATTCCAGTTACTGCACTGGCAATAGGTGCTGTACAAACACACCGTGCGAGGTGGTCTTTCTCCTGAGGACCTTTGTTTAAACAGACATGGCAGCCAACAGGCAGGAGAGGCAAAGAGCTGTCCATCCCCAGCTTGGCCAGGAAACGGCTCTGCCACCCTGAACAAGGAGCATGTTCGAGCAGAGCTGGAGGGAAGCCACACGTACCCAGACCAGGGTCAGTACCCTCATCTGGTGCTGGCCAGAATGTTGTCTGTTAACCATACGGTAAAATTCTTTGTGTTAAAAAATCCTCTGCAGTAGGTTAGAATAAAGAATAATTTTCTGAGCAGACCTGTAATTCTGTCTGCTTTTAGGGAGGCCTGGCCTCAAAGGAGAACATGAATGTGTACAGCAGTTGCAAGTTTTCATTTTTAACTTTCATGCTGTAAAAAACCTGACATGCATAGTCCTTTTTTTTATTTGGTGAGAATTGCTGTAATATACGAGCCTGCAATGGTCTATTGGAAACAGAACCCTGACTAGGAAATGGAGAGTTTAGATGTTATAAACTGCTAGTAATTTATTATTTTGAGATTGGCATATATTTTGGCAAAGTTAGAGTTGGCTGGAGTGATAGTGAGTGATGAAAGATGTTATGGCGGTTGAGAAGTGGCTGAATTCCTTTGTTTCCAGACTTTTCACTTTTTTTTTTAAGGCACAGAATGTTTATATAGAAAATTTAATATTGTTTTATGAGTATTTGCTGGACCCTGCTAAAACCAAGCATTCAAGCTTTAGTCTTTTAACAAAGTGTTTTGTTATGGAATTCCTCTGGGTTTTGATGTTTCTAAATTAGGGTTAAATCAGGTTGGTATGTGAGGGCCATGGGAGAACAGCCCAGAAGTGAGAAGCTGTCTGATGCCTAACAGGGTGTGCGTCCTCTCCAGGAGGTGATGTGACGGCAGAAAGAGAATACTCCTCAATAGGGCACGAAGAAGCCATAATGTAGGGGCACAAAGTGGGGGAAAAGGGGCTTTTAAGCAATAGGAAAGTTTTCTGCATATTTAGAGTTTTAACATCGTTAATGCAAGACCCTGCCTGCCCCTTATCTGCTCTCCGGGCCACCAGAGCCTGCTTGTTTCCCACATTTCACTTCCATCATCGGGTACACATGAGCACTTTTAGCCCCATTGTAACAAACTAGCGTTCCTCCTTCCTGGTCATCTCTGTTTTCCCCACCAAGACTGGGCTATATGATGAGCCATGATACACTCAGGAAACACATTCTTGTTTCTGATATTTCTCTGCACATTTCTGCTACGTTTATCTCCTCCAAGTCGGCTACTCACAAAACTCACTGGCTTCCTGCCCTCAGCTTGGCCCACTAAACTCTAGAGCCAGGGTCCAGCCTATTTGTTTTTACAATAAAGGACAGCCTGTGTACAGAGCTCTGAGCCACAGGATCCCAGGTCATTGTAACAGCACAGAGGAAACTTTAAACCATTGAGAAATGGAAGCTGCTAAAGCACACTCAAGTGTTTCGTTGCTATGAGCCATTGCATCAGGGCTTCCTTCAAGCTGAGTACAAGTAAAAGGAGCAGAGTCATTACTAAAGCTAGGGAAAACCAGCTCCAGACTAACAAAGCTTGTTAGGAACAAGAGTCAATTTTCTGATTGTGTCACGCAGTCTGATGTGATAACTTTCTGAGTCTGTATTCTTCCATTTAATACTCCACTTTAACGAGGACCTCACATAACGCTCTACTCTGCTCCAGCCTGCTCACATTACAATCTTCATAAACTCCTTTTTCCAAGTAGCATTAAGCACTTCCAGTCCTCAGAAAGGTGAAGCAAAGTTTATCTTTCCTGCCCTAGCGATGCTGGGGAGCAAATAAGCCAATACAGCAGAGGGAAGAAGCAAAAGAGCTTGCTTCAGAGAAATTTAAGAACAAGGCATAAGAACCCTCATCCCTACTGAAATAAAAGGCCAAACTGCCAGTGGCTTCAATAAGGTAAGCATTATACCTGCAAACTATACTTTTTTTTTTTTTTTTTCCCCCAAACTCCTAAACATATATATAGATTTAGCTTAGCACTGTGAGGCCTCAGCTGGAATATTTTTCACAGTTTTGGGCACTGCACTTTAAAAAAGATGTGAACCAATTGGAGAGAATCCAGATGAGAGCAACAAGAATGATCAAAGGTCCAGAAAATGTGATGTATGAGGAAAGACCAAAAGAATTGGGTTTGTTTAGACTAGAGAGGAACAGTCTGAGGGGAGACATGACAACAGTCTTCAGACATGTTAAAGACTGCTGCAAAGGGGAAGATAAACTGTTCTTTTATTTCTACTGGAAGTAGGCTAAAAAGCAATGGATTTAAACTACAACAGTGGAGATTCAGTTTAGGAGAAACTTTCTGTTGGTTACAGTAGCTATACCTGAGAAGACATTGCCTGTGGAAACGGTGGGATCCCATTGTTTGAGGTCTGGGTACTGGTGTAGTGGGGTCTGCTTTATGGCAGAGGCATGAATGAGAAGACTGGTCCAAGTCCCTTTTGGCATATTTTCCCCAGTGTTAGGAATGTAGGAGAGAGACTGCACGTGAACAGGACGATTCATTTTTTTCTAAGGAATTCGGACGGGTCTGAGCTGAGTGGTCCTTGAACAGGAGATTTATTGTAGCCTTAACTACAGAGTTAGTATCACTACCTTATAACCATTGCAAACTGTTTGCAACTATCACACTCAGGAAAACAGGGAAAAATAGAGTTCTGGTTCTTATCTGCTCTGAAGTCCCTGGACACTATTCTGGCAGTGGAGACCTGTGTCAAACAGCCTGGGTGTAAATAATCATAACATCCTAAATATTGTAAAACATACCATCCAGTGATAGATTTCTATGAACTCTGTTATATAGAAAGATTTAATACAGGAAGGAACCCAAACATGTGACACTTTGCTAGAAAGTAGAAGATTACATAGTACAACATGTATTTTGGAATGAATTTACAATGAATTTTAACTATAAAATAGAATCAAAGAAAAAACTGGTGAAATTAAGACAAATGCAGGGTGAATTGAGGCAAAGTGCCTGACTGATAATTCCAGAGATAATTGGGAATGTAAATTAGCACTTCTGAGATCCCTTGTTTCAATAGTTGGCTTTTTGTTTCTGTGTCTGCTTGCTTGTCTGCTTTCCATTTATAATGAAAAAAAAAAAAGAAAAAAAAAAAAAGGCAAGATTGCAAAAGCCAGCTTTTTCCTCAGTTTCTTTGGTGCTTTTTGCTAAGCAGCCTTGGGGCTACAAAGGTTCACAGTCTTTCAAACATAGACTCATACCCTAGAAGCGTTTACAATGGAAAGAAGAGTCCTTAAAATATATGACCACAGAAAGAATCATATGGGATCTGCTGACAATGTATCTTCAGATGTCTGCATCCTGGTAGGGGCTGTGCATGAAGAGGCCTCCCTCCTCAGACAGGCATAGGTCACCGGGTCTGTGGAAATACTGATTTGGTTTGGAGCTGCTATACGTACTGGCTTCTGAGGAGAGAGTTCTGCAGAGGAGGAACTGCCTCTTTTATTTTAATGTTTCCAGGACACAAACTCAAGGTTTAGAAGGAGTACTGTGACACGTATATCCTCAGCCGGATGACAGAGCTTCCTCTGAAGTTGATGACGGTGTTAACAGTGATCATTTCCAAGTCCAACTGAATGGTACGGGGCCCCTTCACGGGGCGGGTCATTACCAGAGTAGCACTGATGGGTCCTGTTTGCTGTGCACAAAGCAAGAGAAAGCAGGTGAGATTTTAAAAAACAGCTCTTGAAAACTATTGTCTCACTATGGTCTGCAAGCAGCTGAAGTAACTGTTTACTGTTGCATTGTTTCAAACCACTGCAATTCAGGGGAGAGAGAGCTTCATTTCAGCATTGGACTCCATTTCCATGTTTTGTATGAACTATCACCTTCTACAGTTTGCAAAGCCTTTGCAAGCCCTGCACACAAAAAGAGCTATTGAACATAGAAATTTGCTATTGTCCAAAGGGAAAAAGATGAAAACATGGATTTAGGGTATAAACAAGTAGTGACACTTTTTTTTTGGTGTGAGATTTATTTTGTTTGATGAGGGACACTTACTCTGAAGCAGTGAACACCAAGAAGGGGTTATGTTAGCAGAGCCTGGAGAACAGATGTTCCTATGTGAACAGGATCAGGGTTTGTTGTCTAATTGCATATGTTAACGTCACAGAACCTTAACCTCTGAAGAGACCTTTGAATATGCAAAGGCACTTCAGAAAATCTGTGTTTTAGTAAGTGGAAGCAGACCTTTGAAGTATCTGGCCAGAACAGTAGATTATGAGAATTTAAAAATCAGAGCTTCTGACGTTAAAAACAAGCGTAATTTGTTTTCCAGCAGAAACTTACGTACACAAACCAGGACGTGTTTTACCACGAAACCAAGCATTTGTGTTATCTCCGATCAGAGAAGCCTGACCAAGCTGGAAGGAGGAGCTGGGCGGGCTGCCCTGGCTGGGCCCTAGGCCCTAGTGCCTCAGCCCCCGGGGAGCTGCATCCTGGGATCCTGCTTCTCCCCAGTGCCCCTTGCTTGCCTGGCCTTGCCTTGCCTTGCCTTCTTGCTGCTGCTCTCGTTCTTCCCAAAGTACTGAGTAGGCACCACCAGCTAGCTGCCAGCCTGCAGTGGGATGGGTGCTGCTGCTGGCAGAGGGGAACGGACAGCTTGTGCAAGCATTTTAGGTCATTTTAGGTGACAAATGAATGGGTGTGTGATAAATAAATAAAACAAAACTAGCAGATTTGAGCAATGCTGGTTGCTGGAGCCTTAGCATCTGGTGTATTGATCCAGATGATAAGGAAAGGTCAGTGGGATCAGTAATGACTTTGCAACAGGAAAGCTCTTGTGAGATGTAAATGATCATTCTGGGACCACTTCTCACTTCAGGATTTTGAAACATTTTCCTTTTTTTACAGTGAGAATCTGAGGCTTTTGTGAGAAATGTGTACTGGAGTCTATCACACTACCAGTTTCTGTGAGGTATGGGAACCGTCAATAGCCGCTGAACATAACTCAGTGCGAATATCAAAGTCAGGTTTTGCCTAGGCCTAAAAATCAGCCTTGTGAATGTCACCATCCCTGGTAGCTGTGCCTCATTCTGTGCAGAGACTTCCCATTACCCCTGCATGTCAGAGATGCAGCAAAGATTGGGGAACAGAGATGTCTTCTGAGGAAAATTCAGATTAAAAAAACAGTAGTTGTGTTTCCTCTAACAGCGTCTGCATAAAATGTGTGTTCTCAGTGAAAAAAATACATAATAAATGAAAACAAAGAACCCAGAAAGTAATTTCTTGGGATAAAGGGTTGGGGGTTTTTACTAATTTTTTTGGTTTTCAGGTTTTTCAATTTCCAAGGAAGGCCTTAATAAAACAAACAAGAAACGTTGACTCTTTTAGTGACAATTACTGATTGCCCATCAAATAAAAAAAGTGTGGGAGACCTGGGCTATTCTTAGACATGGGAACAGCCCTGGACTTGCCTGAACCTTAAGTGTCATAAAACAAGCATGTTTGCTTTGGGTAGGTTACCTTCCTGAAAAAGCCAGCAGCCCCTGCAGATCAGCACACTGCTCTGCATGTCTACATGTCAAAATGCCTTATACTGAAGGTTTAAATGATATTAATAAAAACCTGAGTTCTGCTACCAGAAGAATATTCAGCTAATGAGAAGATACTCTGTGTTTTCTCTCAGTGAGCACCAGACTTACCCGCATGTAGAATTCCCTGCCCTCATTCCCTGATTTGATTTGGAAGATGTAGTACGCTCCAGGGTAGCGAGTTGTTGCTTGCATCTGAAATATGTCAGAGGGCACAGACCGCCCGGACACCATATCCATCACTCTGTACAAGATGGTGAATGGCTGATCTCTGCAACCGGCATTTTCAGCTGGACACATGCAGCGGCTAATTGTCAGAGATAGGATTGTCATCAGGGGTTACAAATTGCTGTAATATCTGATTCTTTATATGCAAATACAGCTGCATAAATAAACAAACAAACAATGTTGTCTACTAGCTAAAAGACTCAATAAAACTTGTAATGAAACTTTTAATGAATTTTCTCCCTTTTAGTATTCTCTATATTGATATTCTGGCCTACCTATATCCCTGCCTTCTTTTTCTTGTCTTCTAAGCCAAAATGTCTTGGCATCCTTTGTCTCCTTAGATCCCTTGAAAACCTGTACTTCCTTTAAAGCAGCTCTGCAGGTGTAGAATAACCAGTACATGTTTGTTCTGGTAGCAATTTAGACTGAACTGTCCCCAAATTAATGTTAAATTTCACTGCTGATGCACATAAATGTTGTATTCTTTGTTTAACAGCCTTTTATATACTACATGAAAACATACACTGAGACATCCCGGACCAAACCAAAGCTCTAGCATCAGATGCAGAACCCTAAGGAAGAGCAGGATAGCAAGCCCAGTGGATGAAACTTCCATCAACAGCCCCCAGTGGTATGACTCGGGAAACTCTTGAAACAAAGATGTCTTCTGTGTATTCATCACACAAATGCCTTAATGCATTTCTTATCCATGTCCAGCTTCCCCTTACACCTACATGAATGTTTGGCATCCACAGTCCCCTGCAGCCGGGAGTTCTGCAGCCCCCTTCACCTCTCTCTGCACTGCCCCTTGCTGACTTTGATGCTCCCAGCATTCCAATGAAAGGAGAGAGGCCAGTCAACCTCTGCAGCTCAGGGTTTCATATTTGACCCTGTTAATGGCTGAAGAGTCCTAACTTAATTGTTTTTCACAAGACAGCTGTTCCATAGTTTTGACCATCCTCATTGCTCTTTTTGAACCTTTGTCCAGTTATATGTCTTTTGAGAGGAGGTGAAGGAGCTGCACAGCACTGAAGATATGGTGTGTGCTCTAATGATATTCTCTACCTATTAACACCTCAAATTCAGATTGCTTTTCTGAGCCCTAGTGAGTACTGCAGATCATGGAACTATCCGTAACAACCCTCAAATCTCAGTTTGGACGGATTATGATCAGATCAGTGCTCTTTATTTAATTGTGATTTTGGGATTGTCTTTTTACCTTACATTTCACTACACTGAGTTTCACCTGTCATTTTTATTGCACACTCATTGAAGCTCCTTCTGCCATTCTTTTCTACCCACCCTTTTCTCTACTGTCTTCAGACACTGTTGCAGACTTTGTCCATCTCATGTTTTTTCCTTTTTCCCACATTGCTTACAAATACATTGGACAAAGTAGGTCCAGCTCATACCTCTGCAGACCTTCACTGTGAAAGCTGACAATTCAATACTATATTTCTTTTTTATCTTTCAACCTTTTATTCCTCTGTACCAGGGACTTCTCTCTTACTTAAGGCTGCTTAATTTCCATAATAACCTTATTTGAGGTTCTTTTCAGAAGCCTTTGAATACCCAAACAGACCGCTTCAGCCCATGTGCCCTAGCCACATGCTGCTCATTTCTTCGGAGAACTCTAATAAAGTTGTGAGGCAGGATGTCCCTTTAGAAAAGCCATGTTGGGGCATTTACTGGAAAAGACTTGGGTCTTTTTGCCAGTTTTTTCTATAATCTCCACTACTGACACCAATTTCAGACAGTTCATCTGGCATGCCCCCCATAAAAAGGCTCCTGGCATTGCAAACACCCAATTCCTTCCACAGAAAACACAATTGCAAGGAATTCACTTGGCTTTTATATTGACCACTTCTAGACATATGCCACAAATTGAATGCAGTCACATCTAGACTGCCAAAGCCAAAGCCACCAAACACAGAGATCAAGAGTTCTGGCACAAGCTGATCTGCAAGGACTCTGTAGTTGGGCTCTGGGGAATTTACATGCAGAGGCTTCAGATATTCAAATTCCAGTTTAAGACTGCTACCTCTGAAGGTAGGTAAACCCAGAACTGGAAGAACAGAATGTGTTCACTCCTCAGCTGCCCTAATTCCAAAAGGATTGTAAAGATATGAATAAATTATAATGGAAAGAAGCTGATTCTTCATCTCTTGCCTTTCTATAAAATACATTAGGCTACCAAGCAATCCCAAGTAATTGGGTTTAGTGCAAACACTATGAATGAAATACCATTGGGCTGCAATATATATAGATCTGTCTGGAGATGAAATATCTTGAGCCCTAGGCAAATACCTACAAAAATGTAAAAGAATCAGGCAATTTTTACAAATGTGGGATTTATTTTTTTTTGCTTTCTCACGTAATTCCAAATTTAGACAGTAACAGTGCCAACAGCCCTATCCAGACATATCCACTTTCTGGACAAGGCAAATCAGTCTGTGGATTTTTCAGCTCTTTTAACCTTTAAGCAGTAGGAAACTACTTGTATCCTGCTATAACTGTCATCTAATATTTTAAAGTACTTCCCAGACATAAGCTAATTAATATTTACAGGAAATACTTATACTAATAAACAGGCTGCATTTGAGCATACGTGAAACTCAGTTAGTAATGTAAGTAAATGTCTCTTATTACATTACAAACTTTGCTGTTTTCTTTACTCACTGATAAAAGTGTTTTTCCAGTCTAACTTCCCACACATCTGAGTATCATATCATCATATCGTACCACATTATATCACATCCCACCTGATGACCTGGTAAGGAATTGCAATTTATTATTTCATAAAGCTTACCAATGATAAATGTAGCAACAGCATGTATGTATAGCTCTCTAGACACAGTCCACGGCTGCATCGTAAAAATGCAGCGTATTTGGTTCACTCTAGATACACTTCACACAGATACAATTCACTTTTATGGCCCTGGGTAGGTTACTTACTTCTCATTAATCTGGATATAAGGATCCTCGCATCTTACTGGGTCTAAACATTTGTATTCTCCTGGGATATTGAAACACGTTTGCTGTGAAGTGCAGGTGAAGTTTCTGGTTTCACATTCGTTGATATCTAAAACACAAGAAACAAGAGAAAGGCTAAAGCAGGGAAATATGTGTAAGGTATCACCCTTGCAAACTGGTTTCCATCTTAAGGAATTGCCCCAAAATTCATAACAGTCTTGCACCATGAGAAGTGGCTTTTTGATAACTGGTCCCTCTTTTAAGATCAATTTTTACTCTGTTAATTTCTGCTTATTGGAGTGCTCCCATCTGCTAAGTGCTGCAAAAATAGAAAAGACATTGGCTGCTCAAGCTCTCTGACCTTAGAGAATGGGAAAACTGAAGAGATGTGCAGCAGAGAGGAGAGCATCTGAGGGCTTTCCTGTGTAGTGTTTCCTAGTGAGTAAAGTCTTATTTTCATATCAACATACCAATTCACCTCAGTGGGATTATTCACGTGATGACATTCTTACCAGAATTCCATAATTGGCCCCTATGAGTATTTCACTGTGCAATGCCAACACCAAGCATCTCAACTGAAAACCTCTTTCCAGACACAGGACCTATTTTCTGGTCCCCTCAGGTTTTAATCAGTGCAAGAATGTTCTTACCTTGGCAGCTTCTGCTATCGTCAAGCAAGTTATAGCCTGAAGGACAGATACAGTAGTAAGAACCAGGTGCATTCACACATTCGTGCTGGCAGAGGAACTCTGAGAAGCTGCATTCGTCCATGTCTGCAGTGGTAAAACAAAGTTTAGTGTCTTTGGCTTTACAGTCAAAAGAGCAGTCCCACAGGCAGGTGGCCATCCAGGCTATGTGCCCATCACCCCAGCTGGAGGCTGACACCCCCCAGCTCCCTAGAGCTCTGCAGAAACCTGGCAAAATGCTATACAACAAGCTGTTGGTTAAACATTTTTCTCCTAGGGAAACCAAAGCTGCTGCTGAACACAACGTGTGACTTTTATTTATTTATTTTTCTTTTTGAATACCTGTCACTAGTTGGCTGTTTTCAGTTCTGTTTTACATCAGAGATAGAGCTACTCCAACAACAAAGCTGCAACTGTAATTTGAAAGGAGAGACTTGCCAGGGTGGTGTTCGTTCCTTTTTTTTCTTTTTTTCTGGAGAGCAAACTTCCCGTTCCCAGGGCCACATGAGTCCCAGCAGAACTCCTGCAGCCAGCCCTGGCTATTTTATGTTTCTTAGCCTCTAACCAGTTACTTCCAAGGCATTCCAGCAAGACTACAGAGCTCATCCCAGCTTGTGTCAGACCTACTGGAAGGCCCAGCCATCTCCCAGATACCCAGGAAGCTAAGCAGTCTGTCAAATCTCTGATTGAAAACAGAAACTGTGCTCTTTTCCCCTTGCACTCATGAATTGAACAGTCATTGTATTCTGCAGATCTGTGCTCGAGCGAGAAAGACGAACTTCAGAGCTGCACAAGGAGGCATCGCTGACTGAGGGGAAAACACATGCAAAGGCGCTAGACTGAGGGAGGCTGCAGTTAATCATTTCCTTATTTCCCCTGTTCTGGGGAAGAAAGAAACAAAGGCCAGAGCCCCAGCCAGGAACTCCCAAGTTCTTATTCCCAGCTCTGACATGTTGACTCTCCCAGGCAAATCACTTTTACTCTTCAGACTGAATTTCCCTTTCTTCTAAATTGGGCTTAGTCCATTTATCTACTTCTGATGTTTTGTGCAGATGGATTGGAAAGTATTTGAAGTCCAAATATGTCCAAGTGGCTTTATGGCTGCAACCACATTATCAAAAAGGAGATGAAAGGAACCCTACACCTACACAGTCCTGTTACTGTGTGACTTCCCCTAGCAAGTTCGCTGAAAAAAACACCTTCCTGGTAAAACACGGACTGGGGCCTGACTCCATAAAGGGACTGAGATATCACCCACACCCTCTAGGTGTCCTAGCCCAGACCTCCAGCACATCAGATTCATATAACCTGTGCTCAGCTGCTGTCAGGTGCTGGAGGGACTTAAAGCCCGGAGGGTCCTACATTTCTGCTGCTCACCCCACACAGGACACACACACCTTTGCTGTTCCTGAACACTTCTGGCATTCTGCTGACTACCTGCAGAGGACCAAATGGTAGGTATTTCACAGCACACCTAATGCATATGCAAGATCTCTGTGATTAAAAAATAATGCCTATGTTGGGAAAGGCAGGTTGAAATCTCTGCCTCTCTCCTTGAATTGGGATAGGGATGCCTCCCATCTTCAAGGTAAGCCGGCTGCTAGACCATGGGCTGTTGAAGTACATCTGAGTCCTGGGTGTCTCATAGGAGTGTCCTCCTAAGCAGCCATTCCCCCCTTGCAAGCCTCAGTGATGTCCAGCGATCACTTGTGAAGTGAAAGAAGCTCATCCAGAGAAATCTGATCAGCTTTGACAAGCATTTTCTTGCACAGAATTCTCAAGAAAAGGTTTTCTGCTCTAAAACTGGGTGGTGGAAAGTCCCTTTTGCTGGCTTAACTCTCAGACATGAATAAGGCTCAAGTACCACCTCTTCTATCACCATTTTGTCCTGGCAATGTTTATATGGCATTGCATTGAACTTAACTGGTTCGGGCCTCAAGCTAGCTCAGGAGCGCATAGAAGGGTGCAGGAGTCTAACTTAGAAGCAGAAACTCCATCAGAAAGCAGAAAACTTAAGGCAGGTGTTGCAGCTCAAAATGTTAAAAGTGAAAGACCCTTTAGAGATTTGAGTCTTTGTTCCTTCCCTTATAACAAGGAGCTTTGCAGGGAAAAACAGCTTTGGAAACACTAATCTATACACATACTGCATATAACATCTTCCCCCTCAGAAACAGCATATTACATCTGTTTACTGTAAATTAAAAAACAAGTATTTTCCAGTGCATTTTTCCTTCCAAGAAATATTGGCTGGATTCTCTAATTTTATCAGGCTGTGGGAACATTAAGCACAGAAATAAGTTTTGCCTTCAATTAAAATAAAGCAATAAAATAAAAACAAAAACAAGAGAGGAAAAAGTATAGTGACATAAGCACAGTTTCTTCTGCTATGTGCTGAACAGATTAGCAGTATCTGTACTAAGAAACCATACTGTTTCTGAAGTGTAGCCAGAGCCATACAGGGGAAACTGAGGAAGGTTTCAGGCAGAAGTGTGCAGTAATAAGAGCAAGAGGAATATATGCATTCAACAGACAAAGTATTTCTTTAATCGTGGAAGAATGTTCTAGGACTATCCCTACTTTACTTGCTCTAATAAAGCTTCCTGTTCAGCATTACAAAGCATTTTCTAACGTTTTGCTGTTATCTTGGAGCTTTGTAATAATTAGCTTATTTCTTTAAAACCATTTTTAAAGATGGCAGCCCTCCTCCATTGTGCTTTTCTGGTTATTTGCTATGTGCTTTAACTGTAAGGTCATATGAGTTGCTATCCTGCTGCTAACCATGTACCAAGGCAAAAAACTTTTTAAAAAGCATGTACAAAACAATACATTGGAAAAAGAAAACTTAATAGAATTAAAGAAACTGAAACAATAAATAATTAAAGACAGTTACCACTGCAGTTAACTCCATCAGCTTCCAGTTCATAGCCAGGTTCACAGCGGCAGAGAAAAGAGCCGTAGGTATTGACGCAGGTCTGAGTGCAAGGGTTTTCGCTTGTACATTCGTTCACATCTATGGGAAACCAAGAACCAATGCATCAGTGGCTTCTCCCCAAACCCTATTTTCAATTCACTACAGTAAAGCAATTCAAAGAGATTAGCTGTACAGTCAGAATGAATTGTTCTGAAAACATATAACCAAGTCAGTATCGTTTATTGGGATTCAGGCTGGTGCCTGGAAATAGCATGTTGGAAACACAACATGTGTGGAAACAAAGCATTTTGGGAATGTCTTCAATCAAAAAAATAACACAGAAGATGGGGATGAAATATTTATTACAAATGCTTCTGTCTTTATCCTGCAATTTAAAAACCATTGAACAGACCTGAGACAAAATGCAGCAGGGTTTTCTTGAGGACGATAATGCAATGAGGAATGGTCCTCATGGTTACCTAGGGCTAAGACAAAACCAATTTTAATTTTTTTTCCTTTTAGGACAATAGCAGCTTCTGGCCATCATTAGCACTGACTTTCCTTCAGCATGTGTAAAGATGCTCCCTGTTTAGCTAAGGAGAGGCTTTACAAGAGGTTGTGCTGGCTCCGATTGAAGTAGCGCATCACAGCAAAAGGTGGTCTAATGCTCAGGATTCTAGTCTGGAATTTGGGACAGTCAGATCTAATTTACTGATCTGACAGAGTTTTCCGGTCTCAGGTGGGTCACGCAGCCTCAGATTTTGAAAGTAAATTCAGTGCCTAAACTCTTGGTTATTTCAGTGAATTGAGCAACTCTGTATTTTAGGGGTCTTGGGCCTGTGTGCATATTTCTTCTGATACATCGGTGATGTTGCACCCGTACCCCTCTGAGATACTGTGAAACTACAAAAATATCTCAGGTTGACAAACCAGATATGAACATTTTCAAAAGCAATGTTGAGAAGGTTACTTGTATTCTAAAAACTAAGCAAGTTTTAAGGGTGTTGCTGGGTTGGGACCAAAGATTTCAGTCGTGGTTTACCGCACACAGTACCTTGGCATGATCTTCCATCATCATTAAGGGTAAAGCCTGGGTTGCACGTACAGGAGTAGGAACCAGGCACATTGGCACACAGCTGCTGGCAGTAGCCGTAGCGACATTCATCTATATCTATAGATGGGAAAGATGAAAAGTAGAGTGGTCTGCATTTTCACATGATGATGCAAAGCAGCAAACACACTAAGTAAATGGTACCAATAACACAGCATAGTGGTTATGGATATAACAGCCAAACTTTCAGGCATTCAGGCCCAGAGTTATAGATAAAATACACCTTTACCATGAAGAATGTAGTAATGCATTTTTATCCACAACTGACATCTATCAGTACCTCCTATGAACTGACTGTCATTGCTGTAATTTTCGGTGTAATGTGACGTCGTCAGGAAGCCCAGAGTCAGTCCCTTTAAGCAGCTACCTTGAAGCACACCTGACACCTGGCACAGTCTGTCAGCACAAGCACAGCCAATGTTGTGGCAAAGTTTTGTCAGAATCAAGATAGAAACCTTTTTTGCCTCCACATATACCAAAGCTACTCACTAGAAAAGCATTAAGTATTTGCTACTAAATACATCTTTTAGAGAGGATATTCTTTAAAGACTTTTTTCTGAATAGTTACATTGACTTTTTAGATCAATTTTTGACGGACAAGTTATACTCTAAAATATGCAAACAATAAATGTAATGCCAAAATAATGGTTTGGGCTGAATTGCAGCATTAGCAATACATGCAACTGACTGTTACAAAGAAAATGCTCTAAGATACATATGATGGTAAGTGCTAGAATTTTGCCCCTGGACTAAGAACTGGAATGAAAGAGTTGGAGAATTTCTGAGGCTTTACATTTCCTTTGGTATCAACTGGCTTTTGATTTATGGAGATTTTTAAAATGGCTACTCTCAAAGCTTTGAAGTTAAGTTTGTGCAGTAGAAAACCAAGTGCGTTATTTCCAGTCAGATAGCAAGATAACCTAAAGGCCAGGGCCAGCTATGGTATGTACACCAGCAGTAGGCTTGGCCCAAATCCTGCAAAAATGACATAGGTTTTAAGTAAATGAATACCTCATTTCACTGAAACAATACATTACTTTAAAATACATGCTGTGGCTTTTGCAGGGCTGCTTCTTGTGGGTGGGTCGTGTGGATACTGCTCTACTGGCTCCTCCTGTATAAACTTTAGTGGGATAATTGCAACAGATGATAGAAGTGTAGCTTTTTGCAAGTGTGGTTTACTAACAGTGCACCAAAAAAGCCTGTCTCTAAAACCCAACCCAACCCACTGATTACAGTAAATGGTCTTTTACTGCTTTATGCCAGCAAAAATCACTTCTCCAAGGCCAGCAGAAAGTATGGAAAATTGAGACTTTTTTGACACTTCGGGAAAAATATAGCAACTCCCAATATAATTTGCTTTTAGCTCTTTGCATTGCCTTGTAACAATCCACCCCATGATTACTTAAAGTGGGCCACACTGGGATGTTATTGCCTATTTTAAATAGCATAAGCAGATACTCAAATCAATTCAGCAATGCAACCATTTCGGTTCTCTGGTATATCCATCAAGCAGTAAAGTACTTCAGATCCATGTCCAAATCCTGAATGCTGCACACAACCCTTTCGTTCGGGCTGTAACTGGGAGAAGTAAATGGGTAACAAAACAGGTGATTCAGAGCAGAATCCCCTTCCCGCCCTCCCTCATCTCCATCCTGTCAAGTACTCCTGTCCAACCCGCAGCACAATCTATTTTTTCCCAGAGAAGAGGAATTATCAGTGATTAAGGAGCAAGGGGCTTGGAGACTATATCCCAGGGGAACAACAAGACAGTGACTCCCCAAAGCAGCTATGGCTGCATAGACCCCAGCTTGGATGAGGCTCAGCTCTGTCCCTGCCAGGTGAGTTGCACAGCAGCTGTTCACAGTAGTTAGGAAAGCAGCCATGAGTCAGTCCTTCACTGGAATTGGTATCTGGGAGGAGAAAGCTGGAAAATAACTGAAGAAGCTCCAGGGATGAATGGGCAGGGAAAGCCCATTCTCCTTCCAGCCGAGGTGTTGTGTCAGAACAGTCCAGCTCTGCAGAGCTGGCAGGCAAACAGACTGAGCCGAGGGGAAAAAAATAATAATGAGAAAACTTTAAACAAAAAGTTGTATCCTATCTCCTAAGTCCTATCTGTGTATCTAAAATTAACATCTACTTCATCATCCCATGGGCAATTCAACTGAGGGGAATGGGCTGGAGGAGAGGAGAGCTGGAAGGTTTTCCTGTGCTGTTTGTTGAGGGATGCTTTTTTCAACTGGGCTGAGCCGAAAGGATGAATAGGACATTGCTGCAAGGAAAATAGTAAAACTGAAATAAAACTGCTTGGAAGCTACTGAAACAGCACCCAGTTCAGAGGTAATTTTTTTCTCACCCTCAAGCAAAAGGGTTGGTTGAATCTAGGGACTTACTGGCCTCTTTCTTGGTATCAAGTTCTGGTCCCTTCAGGTCCCCATTGTCATAGTGTGGAAAGGACAGGTCTGTGTGGGAATAAATCTTTTTGTATACATCCTTATGATCACTCGTATATGAAAGGGAATCCTTCAGAATGGGAACATGAAAATACCATGTGTTACATGGACGCTAGTCATGTGGCATTTACATCTACATTTTTGTTCAAGGGAGTCTCTCTGCCAAGCATACCATTGGCACTTAACAAAGATGAAAGGCGGTTTCCACATGGCTGAAGGTTTAACCGTGTCCTTGACAAAGATGGTCAGTGACATAATTTCAACTGTTTACAGGTACACAAACACAGATGCTACAATACCATATTGCACGAGGTTTTTACCTAAACACTGGCCTTCTAACAGCCAGTAGCCTTCAGTGCAGGAACAGGTATACCCCCCCTCCGTATTTATGCAGATCTGGGTGGGGTTACACTGGTGAGAATCTGAAGCGCATTCATCCACATCTGCAACACAGAAATATAGCAAGAAAGCATTAGAAATGGCAACGACAAAAGATTGTTCACACTGTACAGGGACTTGCACTCACAATGTGTACACTCGCTCCGTGTGAGGAACTGAAGTGCAGTGGACTAGAGAGAATGACCATAACCTGAAATGAAATTCATAATAATAAACATCTGAGGGCAGTGAGAACTGAGGGTTCTCATCATACCTCTCCCTTTTGCGGATGACCTAGTGTTTCTCAGAGCTCCTCAAGAAAGAGATCACATTACCTCAAGCTTTTGGTTACTTCTACATTTTGCTTTGTCACTGAACTGGGATTTCCATGCCACAGGGCAGTGTTCAGCCCTAGGGAAAGGCTGCTGAAAGGGCTATATAGCCCCACTGCAGAATAAAAGGTGAACGAGAGTTTGAGAGATGTACAAAGACGACTCAGACATATAAAAAAAAATTACTTCCTACCCCCACCAACACAGATTATCTCACTGTAATTTTTCTGACAGAAGGTTCAACCAAAACCAACCTTTACCTGACAAGAAAAATGTGTATTTCCCTGGAATCAATTTCCTGACAATAAAATTCTTTTCATTTTTTTTAACCATCTCTGTTGTTTTGAATGTATTTGGGTTTTTATTACAACCCTTTAGGGTGTTTTTATTATGGGCTTTTTTTTATTTTTAATTTTTTTATTTTTGCAAAAGAGGTGAATAGCATTCCTACATTTATATAAGCCAGGACCCTGGAACCCAACTGATTAAAAATGCCTTTCAGAGTCAGAAGTTCAATTTGAATCCCTCCTTGCTCAGTCTCTTCCCTGATGTTTCTGGCACTGGGTTTTCCTCTAGATGTCAGAAATGGAAATAGCAAAAGATAAATTGTGTCATTTTTTCAGCCAACTCAGATTTCTATGTTTTATTTATTGATATCTAAACTATTTCTGTTTTTTATTCCAGCACACTGTGCTCTGGATTTTGCTGAAGTACTATGTAATCTATGCAATGCTACTCTCTTGATCCCCCCTGATTCTTAT